>NW_026607240.1:47500-55000 GCF_029890125.1 Rhinichthys klamathensis goyatoka | reverse complement strand
TTGTCAATGAAGTTCACTCCTTTTATATTGCAGGTTTTCTGCAGCCATGTGTTGAGCCCAAGCAGCCGTGAAAACCTGTTTGTTCCTCTTGCTGGGAGTGGTCCACTGATGAATGGCTGAACTTTCAGTCTTTTAAGTGTTTCAAAAAGTTCCTTGAAATCCTTCTTAAGGAGTTCTGACTGCTCTTTATGAATATAATTTTTCCCCACATGAATGATGAGTCGATTTGCAGTCTTATGTTTCATCAGAATGTTCTGAAGTTCCCTGTTTACATCAGAAGTCGTTGCTTGTGGAAGGCAGCATGTAGTTGTGTCCCTGCTACTAATGTTTCTGATTATCGAGTCACCCACTATCAGAGTCCTGGGCTCGGCTGCGCTCTGAGCTGAGTGCCGCTGTCTGCTCGACCTTGAGCGCCAGTTAGCATTAGTGTTAGCTACTGGCTTATTCATTCTGTGTTCGATCACATTCATCACATTCAGGGATTCCTCATTCATTAATACTTCAAATCTGTTCTCAAGATGTATAGGCAGTGGTGGGAGACCAGTGTTTGCAATCCTTGTCAGAGCCGTATCTGGGGTAGAGGATGCTACTGCAGCAATATGTGATGCTCGTGACAATCTGATGTCTCGAGTGCCTTTGGGTCTCGCTCCGTTTGTGCCATCGATTTGTAAGTCGATCGACTTGTTTCACTACACTTAGTATGGCCTGTATTGGAGCACTAGATTCATGGAACTCACCGGCTGTATGCTAAGGGTGTCCATGACGAAGCTCTGTTGTGTGTTTCGTCTGGTTTGGTGGTCCCACAAGTAACTTTGTTTCAAGAACTGCAATCCTTTGTGAAAGTCTCTGGCAGTTAGTGCAGCAAGTAGATTCCAGAAGAGGCATTTTCTCTTATCCTTTTGCAGTTGTGTTTTCTCTTCCCCGGAATGTAAGCAGTGGGAGGCTGGTCGGAGAAAAGAATTCTGCTTTTTTCTAGTAATCAAGCGTTTGAGCACTGTGCTGATTTGCTGAAGTTAAAATTAGGTGATAAAAGGAGATAAAATATAAAAATATAAAAGCGATAGAGCGATAAAAAAATATAAAAGGGATATAGCAAAGCGCGGAGCAGTAGGCAAGAGCGTCTCCGAACAGAAGCTGAGCAGGAAGTACTACTTGCACTTCCTGTGATATATTGCCAAATATTGTCTCACTCTCACTCTCACTCTCACTCTCACTCTCACTCTCACTCTCTCAATTCAAATGAGCTTTATTAGCATGACTTGTACAGTATTGCCAAAGCATTGGCCATTAGATAGGCAATGAACAAATAATCAATAAAAAATAATCAGTAAACAAATGCATGAATACATTTATATATAAAAACCAAAACTCAAAAAAAAAAAAAAAACTTTTGTACATTTGTACCGACATTCAGACTTTAGTTTTGTCCACTGGCTGACTCTCGTAGTTTGTGGCAGGCTATTACATACTTTGCTGCTGTTGTGATTGAGCAAGAGTTTTCTCCCAAAATATGATTTAATTTATCTGAATTTGGTAATGCCATAAAATTTGGTTCTAGTTGTTGGAATCTAATGAAATAGTCTGATCTAATGCTGTGATAGTGATCGCAGTGTATGAGAAAGTGTTCTTCTGTCTCCACCTCTCTCTGAGAGCACAGTGAACACACACACACACCTCTCTCTGAGAGCACAGTGAACACACACACACACACACCTCTCTCTGAGAGCACAGTGAACACACACACACACACACACACCTCTCTCTGAGAGCACAGTGAACACACACACACACACACACACACACACACACACACCTCTCTCTGAGAGCACAATGAACACACACACACACACACACACACACACACACACACACACACACCTCTCTCTGAGAGTACAGTGAACACACACACACACACACACCTCTCTCTGAGAGCACAGGGAACACACACACACACACCTCTCTCTGAGAGCACAGTGAACACAGTCTCTGCTCTCTCGGCTGCCATCTCTGCCTGTGCCGTCCTCTCTCTACAGCCAGACAGTGGTTTCACACACACACACACACACAGATAGTGGGTATGAGCTCGGGTCACTGCGCTCCGGTGCCGGTTCTGCTCCTGACACCGCAGGGCTTCAGCCTGGTATGAGCTCGGGTCACTGCGCTCCGGGGCCGGTTCTGCTCCTGACACCGCAGGGCTTCAGCCTGGTATGAGCTCGGGTCACTGCGCTCCGGTGCCGGTTCTGCTCCTGACACCGCAGGGCTTCGGCCTGGTATGAGCTCGGGTCACTGCGCTCCGGTGCCGGTTCTGCTCCTGACACCGCAGGGCTTCGGTCTGGTATGAGCTCGGGTCACTGCGCTCCGGGGCCGGTTCTGCTCCTGACACCGCAGGGCTTCAGCCTGGTATGAGCTCGGGTCACTGCGCTCTGGTGCCGGTTCTGCTCCTGACACCACGGGGCTTCGGCCTGGTATGAGCTCGGGTCACTGCGCTCCGGGGCCGGTTCTGCTCCTGACACCGCAGGGCTTCAGCCTGGTATGAGCTCGGGTCACTGCGCTCCGGTGCCGGTTCTGCTCCTGACACCGCAGGACTTCAGCCTGGTATGAGCTCGGGTCACTGCGCTCCGGGGCCGGTTCTGCTCCTGACACCGCAGGACTTCAGCCTAGTATGAGCTCGGGTCACTGCGCTCCGGGGCCGGTTCTGCTCCTGACACCACAGGGCTTCAGCCGGGTATGAGCTCGGGTCACTGCGCTCCGGGGCCGGTTCTGCTCCTGACACAGGGCTTCAGCCGGGTATGAGCTCGGGTCACTGCGCTCCGGGGCCGGTTCTGCTCCTGACACCACAGGGCTTCAGCCGGGTATGAGCTCGGGACACTGCGCTCCGGGGCCGGTTCTGCTCCTGACACCACAGGGCTTCAGCCGGGTATGAGCTCGGGTCACTGCGCTCCGGTGCCGGTTCTGCTCCTGACACCGCAGGGCTTCGGCCTGGTATGAGCTCGGGTCACTGCGCTCCGGGGCCGGTTCTGCTCCTGACACCGCAGGGCTTCGGCCTGGTATGAGTTCGGGTCACTGCGCTCCGGGGCCGGTTCTGCTCCTGACACCGCAGGGCTTTGGCCTGGTATGAGCTCGGGTCACTGCGCTCCGGGGCCGGTTCTGCTCCTGACACCACAGGGCTTCGCCTGGTATGAGCTCGGGTCACTGCGCTCCGGTGCCGGTTCTGCTCCTGACACCGCAGGGCTTCGGCCTGGTATGAGTTCGGGTCACTGCGCTCCGGGACCGGTTCTGCTCCTGACACCGCAGGGCTTCAGCCTGGTGTGAGCTCGGGTCACTGCGCTCCGGTGCCGGTTCTGCTCCTGACACCACAGGGCTTCAGCCTGGTATGAGCTCGGGTCACTGCGCTCCGGTGCCGGTTCTGCTCCTGACACCGCAGGGCTTCAGCCTGGTAAGAGCTCGGGTCACTGCGCTCCGGGGCCGGTTCTGCTCCTGACACTGCAGGGCTTCAGCCGGGTATGAGCTCGGGTCACTGCGCTCCGGTGCCGGTTCTGCTCCTGACACCGCAGGGCTTCGGCCTGGTATGAGCTCGGGTCACTGCGCTCCGGGGGCCGGTTCTGCTCCTGACACTGCAGGGCTTCAGCCGGGTATGAGCTCGGGTCACTGCGCTCCGGTGCCGGTTCTGCTCCTGACACCGCAGGACTTCAGCCTGGTAAGAGCTCGGGTCACTGCGCTCCGGTGCCGGTTCTGCTCCTGACACCGCAGGGCTTCGGCCTGGTATGAGCTCGGGTCACTGCGCTCTGGGGCCGGTTCTGCTCCTGACACCACAGGGCTTCAGCCTGGTATGAGCTCGGGTCACTGCGCTCCGGTTCTGCTCCTGACACAACAGGGCTTCAGCCTGGTATGAGCTCGGGTCACTGCGCTCCGGTTCTGTTCCTGACACCAAAGGGCTTCGGCCTGGTATGAGCTCGGGTCACTGCGCTCTGGGGCCGGTTCTGCTCCTGACACCGCAGGGCTTCGGCCTGGTATGAGCTCGGGTCACTGCGCTCTGGGGCCGGTTCTGCTCCTGACACCACAGGGCTTCAGCCTGGTATGAGCTCGGGTCACTGCGCTCCAGGGCCGGTTCTGCTCCTGACACCACAGGGCTTCAGCCGGGTATGAGCTCGGGTCACTGCGCTCCAGGGCCGGTTCTGCTCCTGACACCACAGGGCTTCAGCCGGGTATGAGCTCGGGTCACTGCGCTCCAGGGCCGGTTCTGCTCCTGACACCGCAGGGCTCCAGCTCGGGTCACTGCGAGGTTACTATTGACACATATGCCTCTGTAATTGGTTGGCTCATATTTGTCTCCTTGTTTAAATATTGGTGTAATCAGGCCTTGGTTTCAGGTGTCGGGGAAATATCCTACTCTCAAAACAATGTTGAATAATTTGATTATTGCGGTTTTAAATTTGTCGTTGGTGTATTTGATCATTTCGCTTAATATTCCATCTATGCCACATGCCTTGTTGGGTTTTAAAGCATGTAGTCTCTCTGTAAGCTCGTTTACTGTGATCGGGAAATCCAGGGGGTTCTGATTGTCTTTAATTTTTTCTTTCAGGATTTCTAATTTGGTTTTTAATTCTTTACGACGAGCAGGATTTGTTTCAGTTGTTTTGTACAGATTTTCAAAGTGTGTCCTCCAAATGTTCCCGTTTTGAATGGCCAGTTCTTCCTGTTGTGGCCTATAGAGCTTGTTCCAGTTGTTCCAGAAGTTACTGGTATTTATTGACTCCTCCATTGCTTGAAATAATTGTTCTGTGTGTTCTTCCTTTTTTACTCTTAGCGTTTGTTTGTACAGTCTAAGGGCTTCGTGATATTGATGGCGGAGTTCTGCATTGTAAGGATCTCTGTGTTTTTGAGATATATCTCTCTCTCCTCTCTCTCTCAAATTCAAATTCAAAATTGCTTTATTGGCATGTCTGTACATATTACAATATTGCCTCTCTCTCTCACTCTCTCTCTCTCTCTCTCTCTCTCTCTCTCTCTCTCTCTCTCTCTCTCTCTCTCTCTCTCTCTCTCTCTCTCTCTCTCTCTCTCTCTCTCTCTCTCCTCTCTCTCTCTCTCTCTCTCTCTCTCTCTCTCTCTCTCTCTCTCTCTTTCATTTAAAACCCTGTCTAAGGCTTCAAAGTTATTGATTGTTTCAGTGTTTAACTGAGCATTAAACACTGAAATAAACCTTAATTGGCCTAGTTATGTTATTAAAGGCCATGGAAACAACTATTGGTCCTGTTTTGATAAATTAACTGATAAAATACCTAAATGCAATGTAAATCACTTTGGATTAAAGCATCTACCATAGTTATTCAATTCATTTCTAGGTACTCATAAGAAAATATAATCTTTTCTTCAAATTGAAAAATCAAGAGATAAACAGAAATCCAGTCCCTTTTGCCTCCTCTCATCCTCTTATCGTTTCCCTGGTAATCTGATGTTCTCCGCGAGAACAGTTCTCACTGAAGTCTTGGTGTGTATCAATCACTTCTGCTAATGTTTCCACTGCTAAAACTACTTACTAACACAAAAACATGTTCTAAACCTTCTCCTTTCATCACCAGCAGGATGGATTACTGTAATGGACTCCTCACTGGCCTTCCCAAAAACACCATCAGACAGTTGCAGCTCATACAGAACGCTGAGCAGAACCAGAACATATGAACACACACACCAGTCCTCGGGTCTTTACACTGGCTCCCAGTTACATTTAGGGTTGATTTGAGCTATTTTGACAATAATGGCTGTATGTCGAGTTATTTTCAGAGGACAGTAAATATATACTGCTATGCAAGCAGCACATTGACTACTCTAAAATATATCCAAGTATATCCAAGTTTAATTTCTATAGTATTGTCCCTTGAGAAGATATACTAAAATGTTTGCTGAAATGTGAGGGGTGTACTCACTTTCGTGAGACACTGTATATATATATATATACACAGATATACAGAGCCAGATGCCTGTGTCATGCAGAACACATGATCCAGGACTGTTCGGGAAACACAGTTCACATGTTAGACCTGCACCTACATACTTATGAACAGATTTTATCCAAGTGCCATAAAAGCACTAAACTCATAAATTATTTAATGAACTAAGTAATACACTCACCGGCCACTTTATTAGGTACACCTGTCCAACTGCTCGTTAACACTTAATTTCTAAGCAGCCAATCACATGGCGGCAACTCAGTGCATTTAGGCATGTAGACATGGTCAAGACAATCTCCTGCAGTTCAAACCGAGCATCAGTATGGGGAAGAAAGTTGATTTGAGTGACTTTGAACGTGGCATGATTGTTGGTGCCAGAAGGGCTGGTCTGAGTATTTCAGAAACTGCTAATCTACTGGGATTTTCACGCACAACCATCTCTAGGGTTTACAGAGAATGGTCCGAAAAAGAAAAAACATCCAGTGAGCGGCAGTTCTGTGGGCGGAAATGCCTTGTTGATGCCAGAGGTCAGAGGAGAATGGCCAGACTGGTTCGAGCTGATAGAAGGGCAACAGTGACTGAAATAACCACTCGTTACAACCGAGGTATGCAGCAAAGCATTTGTGAAGCCACAACACGCACAACCTTGAGGCGGATGGGCTACAACAGCAGAAGACTCCACCGGGTACCACTCATCTCCACTACAAATAGGAAAAAGAGGCTACAATTTGCAAGAGCTCACCAAAATTGAACAGTTGAAGACTGGAAAAATGTTGCCTGGTCTGATGAGTCTCGATTTCTGTTGAGACATTCAGATGGTAGAGTCAGAATTTGGCGTAAACAGAATGAGAACATGGAACCATCATGCCTTGTTACCACTGTGCAGGCTGGTGGTGGTGGTGTAATGGTGTGGGGGATGTTTTCCTGGCACACTTTAGGCCCCTTAGTGCCAATTGGGCATCGTTTAAATGCTACGGCCTACCTGAGCATTGTTTCTGACCATGTCCATCCCTTTATGGCCACCATGTACCCATCCTCTGATGGCTACTTCCACCATGTCACAAAGCTCTAATCATTTCAAATTGGTTTCTTGAACATGACAATGAGTTCACTGTACTAAAATGGCCTCCACAGTCACCAGATCTCAACCCAATAGAGCATCTTTGGGATGTGGTGGAACGGGAGATTCGCATCATGGATGTGCAGCCGACAAATCTGCGGCAACTGTGTGATGCCATCATGTCAATATGGACCAAACTCCCTGAGGAATGCTTCCAGCACCTTGTTGAATCTATGCCACGAAGAATTGAGGCAGTTCTGAAGGCAAAAGGGGGTCCAACCCGTTACTAGCATGGGGTACCTAATAAAGTGGCCGGTGAGTGTATATTGGACTGTGCAGTATATATTGCATATGGGACTGTTTATACACATGGGATTATCCAATATACATTCTATTGCTTATTTATTTTTTATATTCATACCGCTATGTTGAGTTTGTATGTTGTGTGTCACCTTTACTCAGTGTTTTGTATTATGCTTGTTGCGAGTTACT
>NW_026607240.1:0-40000 GCF_029890125.1 Rhinichthys klamathensis goyatoka | reverse complement strand
CTCACTCACTCACTCACTCACTCACTCACTCACTCACACACGCACTCACTCAGTCACACACTCACTCACGCTCTCACTCACTCACTCACACACTCACACACTCACTCACTCACTCACTCACTCACTCACACACGCACTCACTCAGTCACACACTCACTCACGCACTCACTCACTCACTCACACACTCACTCACTCACTCACTCACTCACGCACTCACTCACTCACGCACTCACGCACTCACTCACTCACTCAGTCACTCAGTCACTCACTCACTCACTCACTCACTCACTCACTCACTAACGCACTCACTCACTCACTCACACACACACTCACTCACTCACTCACTCACTCACGCACTCACTCACTCACTCACTCACTCACTCACGCACTCACTCACTCACTCACACACACACTCACTCACTCACTCACTCACACACTCACTCACTCACTCACTCACTCACTCACTCACTCACTCACTCACTCGTTTGTGTTCCAGTGTCAGTCATGTAATGTAAAGAGGTGTGAACCGCTGCTAAAGCATTATGGGAATCTTTAGTGACGTCAGCATGTCTTAATGAGTGTCTTTTGATTGACAGCTTCAGATGAACACCCTTCATTTTCCCTGAAAGTTGGGCAGAATATTTCACATGACTGTTCTGAAGCCCGAGGCCTATGTACAATAAATCAACTTCCCTGTCGCAGCCACATTTATTTCCCATCTGTCATCAGTCCGCTGTCATAATTCCATTATTCCTTATCAATACGCTATATTAATCAGATGTGGCTCGCCTGTAACCGCAGAGCCACGTAACAATATTCATCCAAACATTGACCTCTATTATATACACTGAATTAATAATACATTATAAATGTGTACAGCATTTCTGCAACAAATATTTGTTACTGATTTTCTAGACTATTTTAAGTCGTACAGTCAGCAGGACATATTAAAGGGTTTTCACGTGACCTCACGCAACCCTCGTTCCAGAACACTTCAGAGTGTGTGTGTGTGTGTGTGTGTGACTTCAGAGTGTGTGTGTGTGTGACTTCAGATGTGTGTGTGTGACTTCAGATGTGTGTGTGTGTGTGTGTGTGTGTGTGTGTGTGTGTGTGTGTGTGTGTGTGTGTGTGTGTGTGTGTGTGTGTGTGTGTGTGTGTGTGTGTGTGTGTGTGTGTGTGTGTGTGTGTGTGTGTGTGTGTGTGCATCAGGTAAGTCACTAGTTCTGTGGAGTATTAAATGAATTAAAGTATAAACCCTTTGGTTTAAGCATGTTCGTGTGAATAGCTTTATAATGTTCTAAAGAGAACCAAAGTAGGGATCTTCGGCTTGCAACAATAGCAGAAACTTGTTTATCAGGTTCCATAAAGAGCCATGCTTTAAAGTGCTCTACCAGACCTGAATGGTGTTATAACCCTTTCAACAACATTTATTTTCATTAATATTGGTATCTTCATATTATTAATATTCCTATTATTTTTATAAATGATTTATTAATATTGTTTTTTTGGTCCCACTTTATATTACAGTTTTTTACAATCACTTTGCTACTATTTTCAGAACCTTGATGTCATTTTTCAAAACTCTAGACACAAAACTCAAAACGATAATCACTTGTTACACAGGCTGTCTAATGTTCAAAACATTGCATTGTGCATTCACATCTTTAAAGAAATCTTGCACTTGCACAATCATTGGTTCAAAAAACAAATTAACTGTGAAATACCATTGAAACATAACTATAGATCACCCACACACAAGCAACCGATAGTTTCACTGTGTCATTGTTCGTACAATCATTAAATATTGTAGAGCAAAATAGGTGATACAGGTTTCATAATGGTACTACATGTACAGTAAATACATCTCTGTAAAAGTACTGCAGTAGTAGAGAGAATATTACAGACACAGTGGAATCATTGTGAACAAAGTTTGTAATATATTGATGCAAAACACTACAGTACAATCACAACATGGTTTTTTGAATCAAAGCAAAAACATTAGCTATGAAATAGAAAAGAAAAGACAGTACTGTAAAACATCAAATGCAGTGTTCCTCAACTTGCTGTAAGAAACTAAACAGGAGTGATTACTGTACTTCTACACTGTCATCAACTCTGTGTTGTGGATTTGGCCACAGGTTCTCATCTACATCACAATGGATGTTGGAAAATGACATCTTGGAAAAAACCTTTGGCATGGCGAGTCCAGGCCTGACACTGCTCTGCTGTGATTGGCAGAATTGGACACGCAGTTACAAGGGCCTGCATCTATACAGTACTGTACTGTCAATACTGTACATAGTCTGAAAAGGTGGTACAGTATTTGGCACCATAGACACAGTGTCTGATGAAGCATTACAGTATGATAAAATATTAGGCTACATCCATGGATATTGTAGTCTAATTGGTTCATGCCATGCTAATTGGTGACAATGAATCTCATTATCTTGAAACTTTCATGATTTACTGTAAACATGGAAGATTGTGTGTCTGTTTCCATACAACTATGCATTAAGAGTAATGCAACAGTTACTTATCATTTTGAGCAGTTGTATCAATTGATAGTTAGATCATTGTAAGGAAATGAATAGACACTCATTTGAAATGTAATGTGTGAATTGCCTTTTGAAATAGTAGTACTTTGATGTTAAGTTGTGTCATATTGAACAGGTGATCTTTGTTGAATGAACAAATGATCTAAGTTTTATGTGTATTGTATCCAAGCAATTGAGAAAAGGGTTAGTGTTTTGAAAAATGTGCTTTTTGATCATTGGTTGTGAGTTTTGTGTCTAGAGTTGTGAAAAATGACATCAAGGTTCTGAAAATAGTAACAAAGTGATTGTAAAAAACTGTAAGTGGCTTTAAGTATGATGCATTTACATCGCAAGGCAAGGCAAGGCAAGTTTATTTATATAGCACATTTCATACACAATGGTAATTCAAGGTGCTTTACATAGAAAAATCAAAAGAAATAGGAATAATTAAACAGTTAAGAATAAAGAGATTAAAATAATCAAAAGAAATAAGAATAATTAAAACAGTTTAGAATAAAAAATCAAATAAAATACAGTACAAACAGTCGGACACAGTGGCACAGTGCTCATTCAGTAAATGCATAGCTAAACAGATGTGTTTTGAGTCTGGATTTGAATGTGACTACTGTAGGAGCACATCTGATCTCCTCTGGAAGCTGGTTCCAGCTGCGGCTGGCATAATAGCTAAAAGCAGACTCTCCTTGCTTAGAGTGAACCCTTGGTATTTCTAGCTGATGTGATCCTAATGATCTGAGTGATCTATTGGGTTTATATTCAGTGAGCATATCTGCAATATATTGAGGTCCTAGGCCATTAAATGATTTATATACCAGTAATAATACTTTAAAATCAATCCTAAATGTAACTGGGAGCCAGTGTAAAGACCTGAGGACTGGTGTGATGTGTTCATATTTTCTGGTTCTGCTCAGGATCCTGGCAGCAGCGTTCTGTATGAGCTGCAACTGTCTTATGGTGTTTTTAGGAAGGCCAGTGAGAAGTCCATTACAATAATCCACCCTGCTGGTGATAAAAGCATGCACAAGTTTCTCTAAGTCTTGACTGGAAACAAAGCATCTAATTCTTGCAATATTTTTCAGATGATAGTATGCTGATTTAGTTATTGATTTGACATGACTACTGAAACTAAGGTCTGACTCTAGAGACACACCAAGATTCCTGACTTGATTTTTAGTTGTTAGACCCCTAGCGTCAAGGTATGCATTCACCTTGAGAACTTCATCTTTGTTTCCAAACGCAATGACTTCAGTTTTGTCTTTGTTTAACTGAAGAAAGTTTTGGCACATCCAACCGTTTACTTCATCAATGCATTGGCACAGGGAGTCAATGGGGCTGTAATCGTTAGGCGATAGGGCTAAGTAGAGCTGTGTGTCGTCTGCATAGCTGTGGTAAGAGATTTTGTTCTTTCTCATTATTTGGCTCATTGGGAGCATATACAGGTTGAATAGGAGTGGTGCAAGAATTGAGCCTTGAGGGACTCCGCATGTCATGGATGTCCACTCAGACTTATGGTCTCCTATACTCACATAATAACCTCTCCCTTCTAAGTATGACCTGAACCATTTTAGGACTATCCCAGAAAGCCCCACCCAGTTTTCCAGCCTGTCAAGAAGTATGTCGTGATCGACAGTGTCAAATGCAGCACTGAGGTCGAGTAGTACCAGCACTGATAATTTCCCTGTATCAGTATTTAAGCGAATATCATTTATTATCTTTATGAGCGCTGTCTCTGTGCTGTGATGCGATCGGAAACCAGATTGAAAATTGTCAAAGTATCCATTCGAGATTAAGAATTTGTTCAGCTGATTGAAGACAACTTTTTCAATGATCTTGCCTATGAAAGGAAGATTTGAGATCGGTCTATAGTTGCTTAATATGGTCTTATCCAGATTGCTCTTTTTCAGGAGGGGCTTGACAACTGCAGTTTTCAGGGAGTTTGGAAAATTCCCAGAGATAAGTGAGGCATTTACCACTTCTAGGAGATCTGCTTCTAAACAGTTTAACACACTTTTGAAGAAAGATGTGGGAAGTGTGTCAAGGGCGCAGGTTGATGTTTTAAGGTGCTGTACGGTTTCTTCTAAAATTTTGCCATCAATTTCTTCAAAATCAGACATAGTAGCTACTTTCTGCGGTTGTGGTCTGATCTGTCTGACCCCAGTGCGGCTCAATGATGTGCTGATCACCTTTCTGATATTATTGATTTTCTCAGAGAAGAAAGAAGCAAACTCACTGCACTTGCTGTCTGAAAGCAATTCATTGGGAATCTGGCTTGGGGGGTTTGTCAGTCTCTCTACAGTAGCAAAAAGAGTGCGTGTGTTGTTTAAGTTGCTGTTTATAATATTTGAGAAGAAAGTCTGTCTAGCTTTGCCTAGTTCCATATTAAAAGCATGGATGGTGTCTTTGTAGATGTTATAATGGACTACAAGTTTTGTCTTCCGCCACGTGCGCTCTGTTTTTCTGCATTGTCTTTTCATATTTTGCATTGCTGTTGAGTTTCTCCAAGGTGCTTTTTGTCTACCACTCTTCCTGACTTTCACAGGAGCAATATCATCAATTACACTTTTAACTTTTGAGTTAAAACAATCAAGGAGAGAATCAACAGAGTCAGCAGATATGCTTGGTGTTGAAGATATAGCCTTCATAAATAGTACACTAGTGTTCTCATTTAAGCATCTCTTCTTGACAGACACAGATCTAGCTTCAATGGCAGGAGAGATCAATATATCAAAGAAAATACAGAAATGATCAGACAGTGCTACATCCTTAATAACAATCGATGAAATGTTTAGACCCTTACTGATAAGTAAATCTAGAGTGTGTCCACGAGTGTGTGTCGGTCCGTGTACATGCTGAATCAGGTCAAAAGTTTTTAAAACAGTTTTGATTTCTTTTGCCATATTTGTATCATTATCTATGTGAATGTTAAAATCTCCAGCAATAGCAAAACAGTCGAACTCTGAGGAAATTGTTGATAACAGTTCTGTAAAGTCCTCAGCAAAGGCTGGAGAGTATTTTGGAGGCCTGTAAATAATGATAAGTAAAATGCGTGGGGCACCTTTTAAAACAATACCGAGATATTCAAAAGACGGGTAGTTACCAAATGATGTTTGCTTACATTGATAGACATCCTTAAAAAGAGCAGCTACTCCTCCACCTCTCCTTACAGCTCTGCAGACACTCATAAAAGTAAAGTTAGGAGGGGCTGTTTCATTGAGGACTGTTGCACTGCAGCTGTCTTCTAGCCAGGTTTCATTTAGAAGCATAAAATCCAGGTTGTATGTGGTTATTAAGTCATTGACTAGAAGTGATTTATTTTTAAGTGAGCGGATGTTTAAAAGTGCTAACTTAACAGTCTTACTTTTTGTCCCCACAGCAGTCTTAGTTTGGCGTGTAATAGGCACCAGATTAGATCGGTTTGCTGTACGGCTTTTGAAGGCCTTAGACCTTCTATCATGTAATCGAACAGCAATAGAGAAAGATACAGGCACACTGGGTTCCCGCTTGTTATGTAAACATTTAAGAAAGTTACTGTTGTCATAGCGGAGACCCGACACATATCACTGAGAGCTGGTATCAGTTGTTTTTGGTTGACCTCGGGCCGATGGAGGAGGGTGTGGGCCCTGGCGCTGTGGCAGAGGCCGAAGAGCTCTCACAGGAGGAGGGGGAGGGCGAGCTGGGCCTGCAGGCTTTGGTGGTTGTGGGGCCTGCCGCTTTTTGGTTGACATCTGGGGGCTTGCAGCAAAAGAGTGGGATAGTTTGGTTCCAGCAAACACCAGTTCTTCCATTTTCTCTGAGAAGCACAGAAGTGGAGATGCTGGAGATAGAGAAAATGTGTCTGGTGAGACGGGCTGTTGCTCTGGTGTTATCGGCTGTAATATGCTGTCCTGGTTTCCCTGGCTGTTTTCCAGAAAGTCGTCCTTGGGTGCTGAATCTTGGAGCAGTTCTAGTATGTCACAGTGTGTCTGTGGTGAGTTCTGTGGGCGGGGCTCTGCTGAGATTGTGTCCGTGAGGAGAAGTTGTTGTGGCTGCATGGTGTTATCATTGTCCTTGTGTGACGTGTCAACCGCATGTCCATTCAGGTGCTGAGGTGAAGTCCTGTGGTCATTCATACTGTGTCCAGGTATGTGTGTGCCATTCAGGTTGAGTGGATTGGCACAGACTGCAGAAGGATGATTGAGGGAGAAGCAGATATTGTCCTTTAGCACTCTTGAACCAAGTTTGTTTGGGTGGTGGCCATCCTGTTGAAACAGTTGCCTCTGACTCCAGAAAAGATTGAAGTTGTCAATGAAGTTTACTCCTTTTAAATAGCAGGTTTTTTGGAGCCATGTATTAAGCCCAAGCAACCGTGAAAACCTGTTTGTTCCTCTTGCTGGGAGTGGTCCACTGATGAATGTTTGAACTTTCAGTCTTTTAAGTGTTTCAAAAAGTTCATTGAAATCCTTCTTAAGGAGTTCTGACTGCTCTTTATGAATATCATTTTTCCCCACATGAATGATGAGTCGATTTGCAGTTTTATGTTTCATCAGAATGTTCTGAAGTTCCCTGTTTACATCAGAAGTCGTTGCTTGTGGAAGGCAGCACGTAGTTGTGTCCCTGCTAATAATGTTTCTGATTATGGAGTCACCCACTATCAGAGTCCTGGGCTCGGCTGCGCTCTGAGCTGAGTGCCGCTGTGTGCTCGACCTTGAGCGCCAGTTAGCAGTGTTAGCTACTGGCTGATTCAGTCTGTGTTCGATCACATTCATCACATTCAGGGATTCCTCATTCATTAATACTTCAAATCTGTTCTCAAGATGTATAGGCGGCGGTAGGAGACCAGTGTTTGCAATCCTTGTCAGAGCCGTATCTGGGGTAGAGGATGCTACTGCAGCAATATGTGATGCTCGTGACAATCTGATGTCTCGAGTGCCTTTGGGTCTCGCTCCCTGTTTGTGCCATCGATTTGTAAGTCGATCGGCTTGTTTCTCTACACTCAGTATGGCCTGTCGAGGAGTACTAGATGCATGGGACTCACCGGCTGTATGCTGAGGGCGTCCATGGCGGATCTCTGTTGTGTGTTCCGTCTGGTTTGGTGGTCCCACAAATAACTTTGTTTCAAGAACTACAATCCTTTGTAAAAGTCTGTGGCAGTTAATGCAGCAAGTAGATTCCAGAGGAGGCATTTTCTCTTATCCTTTATGAGTGTAGACAGTTGTGATTTTCTCTTCCCCGGAATGTAAGCTTTCAGTGGGAGGCTGGTCAAGTAAAAAGAATTCTGCTTTTTTGTAGTAATCCAAGCGTTTGAGCACTGTGCTGATTAGCTGAAGTTAAAATTAGGTGATAAAAGGAGATAAAATATAAAAATATAAAAGCGATAGAGCAAAGCGCGGAGCAGTAAGCAAGAGCGTCCGAACAGTGGCAGAGCAGAAAGTAGTTTCTCATCGAATAATAAGTACAATGTACTTACTGTGTGGATGTTGTATTGTAAAATACTTGTGCTGGTGTTGAGGAGTGATACGGCACAGGTTAGGGACAGGTGTGTGTGTTGAGGAGTGATACGGGACAGGTTAGGGACAGGTGTGTGTGTTGAGGAGTGATACGGGACAGGTTTGGGACAGGTGTGTGTGTTGAGGAGTGATATGGGACAGGTTTGGGACAGGTGTGTGTGGTGAGGAGTGATACGGCACAGGTTAGGGACAGGTGTGTGTGTTGAGGAGTGATACGGGACAGGTTTGGGACAGGTGTGTGTGGTGAGGAGTGATACGGCACAGGTTAGGGACAGGAGTGATACGGGACAGGTTAGGGACAGGTGTGTGTGGTGAGGAGTGATACGGCACAGGTTAGGGACAGGTGTGTGTTGAGGAGTGATACGGGACAGGTTAGGGACAGGTGTGTGTGGTGAGGAGTGATACGGCACAGGTTAGGGACAGGTGTGTGTGGTGAGGAGTGATACGGCACAGGTTAGGGACAGGTGTGTGTTGAGGAGTGATACGGCACAGGTTAGGGACAGGTGTGTGTTGAGGAGTGATACGGGACAGGTTAGGGACAGGTGTGTGTTGAGGAGTGATACGGGACAGGTTAGGGACAGGTGTGTGTTGAGGAGTGATACGGGACAGGTTAGGGACAGGTGTGTGTTGAGGAGTGATACGGGACAGGTTAGGGACAGGTGTGTGTGGTGAGGAGTGATACGGCACAGGTTAGGGACAGGTGTGTGTGGTGAGGAGTGATACGGCACAGGTTAGGGACAGGTGTGTGTTGAGGAGTGATACGGCACAGGTTAGGGACAGGTGTGTGTGTTGAGGAGTGATACGGCACAGGTTAGGGACAGGTGTGTGTGTTGAGGAGTGATACGGCACAGGTTAGGGACAGGTGTGTGTGGTGAGGAGTGATACGGCACAGGTTAGGGACAGGTGTGTGTGTTGAGGAGTGATACGGCAAAGGTTAGGGACAGGTGTGTGTTGAGGAGTGATACGGGACAGGTTAGGGACAGGTGTGTGTGGTGAGGAGTGATACGGCACAGGTTAGGGACAGGTGTGTGTGGTGAGGAGTGATACGGCACAGGTTAGGGACAGGTGTGTGTGTTGAGGAGTGATACGGCACAGGTTAGGGACAGGTGTGTGTGTGTTGAGGAGTGATACGGGACAGGTTAGGGACAGGTGTTTGTGGTGAGGAGTGATACGGGACAGGTGAGGGACAGGTGTGTGTGGTGAGGAGTGATACGGGAGAGGTTAGGGACAGGTGTGTGTGGTGAGGAGTGATACGGGACAGGTTAGGGACAGGTGTGTGTGGTGAGAAGTGATACGGGACAGGTTAGGGACAGGTGTGTGTGTTGAGGAGTGATACAGGACAGGTTAGGGACAGGTGTGTGTGGTGAGGAGTGATACGGGAGAGGTAAGGGACAGGTGTGTGTGTTGAGGAGTGATACGGGACTAGTTAGGGACAGGTGTGTGTGTTGAGGAGTGATACGGCACAGGTTAGGGACAGGTGTGTGTGTTGAGGAGTGATAAACCACAGGTTAGGGACAGGTGTGTGTGTTGAGGAGTGATACGGCACAGGTTAGGGACAGGTGTGTGTGTTGAGGAGTGATACGGGACAGGTTAGGGACAGGTGTGTGTGTTGAGGAGTGATACGGCACAGGTTAGGGACAGGTGTTTGTGGTAAGGAGTGATACAGGACAGGTTAGGGACAGGTGTGTGTGGTGAGGAGTGATACGGGACAGGTTAGGGACAGGTGTGTGTTGTTAGGAGTGATACGGCACAGGTTAGGGACAGGTGTGTGTTGTTAGGAGTGATACGGCACAGGTAAGGGACAGGTGTGTGTTGTTAGGAGTGATACGGGACAGGTTAGGGACAGGTGTGTGTGTTGAGGAGTGATACAGGACAGGTTAGGGACAGGTGTGTGTGGTGAGGAGGGATACGGGACAGGTTTGGGACAGGTGTGTGTTGTTAGGAGTGATACGGCACAGGTTAGGGACAGGTGTGTGTGTTGAGGAGTGATACGGCACAGGTAAGGGAAACCAGGCTGTTCGTGGGAATTTTCCCATTCATTTAAGTTGCCATTGTCAGCCTAGGTACTCGAAGGTCTGCATGCACGAAATGGACGACACGAGCTTCTTATTCCAATGGTGGCGTGGACGTTTTCTAAAATCGAATATAAAGTGGCTAAAATGACCATAAATTACCATAAGCCCTGTGTGGACGCCTCTGGAGGTGCCAGTGCACCCCGGGGGGGGGGGGGGGGGGGGGGGGGTTGGGGGGGGCACCAAGTGCTTTTGGGGTCCGCCAACTACCTACTCTTCACCATAGTCCTCCTCAGTACCAGGAAGCGGCTTTAATGACCCCTAACCACCTATCCTCTTCCTCATTTCCACAAAGTGCCTAAACTTCACCATAGTCTTTCTCATCGTCCACAAAGTGCCTATTCTGACCCCTAACCACCTGTTTTTTGTCTCAAGTCACTGTATCTCTAACTCTGTGCCGAAAAGTCACAGGGCCTCGAAATTCGGTATGACGATAGCCCAGTGGGCCCCGGGGCGAGATCCTTAGTTTCAAGGTTCTACGTGGTTCCCAAGTGTGTGTTTCGGCCTGATCCACACATGGTTCAGCTTTCTCTATCCACCAGGGTCTTTCTGGGCCCCAGTGACAGCAGGCAGATCATGTTTGGGGCCGCCAGGGCCCCCGGGGGCCAAACGGCAAAGCATCCCACGTACAACTTAACCCACTGATTTTCATAGGTGTTCTGTGGACATTGGGCAACAAGTGTGTTTTTTGTGTGTGTGCAGACGTTCCCATCTCTGTGTGTTTTCCGGGGCCGTGTGACGCAGCTTTCCAAGAAGTTCCCGGCCCCTAGCACCTCCAGGGGCCGAACGAGGTCCAGTGACATGTGCAACTTATTCAATGCGATTTCATAGGTACTTGGTGAACGGTGGTCCGATTGCCCCGAAATTGACGCATATGTCCCGTCACAGGCCCCTGGGACGGGTTCTAGAGTTCCGTGTCCAAAGCTGCTCGTTTGGCCAAAAAACACCCCCTTGACCTGGAAGCGCCTGTGAAGTTTGAACTGAATAAGTTGCACGTGGGCGGCCGGAAATACAGGGGTCAAATGGTCGCAGCGACTCCAAATTCGGCATCCTGGTAGTCTAGATCGGTTCCAAGTGTGTGTTTTTGCAGTGCAAAATTCTCCTGTCTATGTGTGCAAGAGGGCCGCCATTAATTGGACCATGTGCTCCGTGAAGGGTGGACAGAAAGGTCCGATCGGACCCCGAAACTGACGTATGCATCCCGCCACGGGCCAATGGGACGGGTTCTAGAGTTCCGTGTCCCTCTGACCTTTTTTCGCGCTAATTGGCCACCAACAGCCATATGGAATAAGTTGCACGTGGGACGTCTGTAATACAGTTCGTCTTTATGGAGGAAGAAGGAGACAGGGTCGGCGAGACTGGGACTCGTACGGTTTTTATTTTCAACAAAAATAATAAATGGTGCGCACACAGCGCATTCACCGTAGTAGTACTACAGCAACACAATATTTCCAATAACAACTCTTTCCACGCTGGTTCAGCTACAACGTCCTCCACAGCTTCAGTTAAACTCTTTCCACGCTGCTTTCAGCTGTCCCAGTTTCAACACTGCTCACGCACGAGTCGCCAGTCCTCCTGGAGAGGAAGTCGGCCACAGCCATCTGCGTCCCCGGCCTGTGGACCACCTGAAATTTAAACGGTTGTAAAGCCAGATACCAACGGGTGATCCGCGCGTTGGTATCTTTCATGCGGTGGAGCCATTGAAGGGGAGCGTGGTCCGAACACAGGGTGAACTCCCGGCCCAGGAGGTAGTATCGGAGGGTGAGAACAGCCCAATGGATGGCCAAACACTCCTTTTCTATGGTGCTGTACATCGTCTCTCTCTTAGAAAGCTTCCGACTGATGTACAGCACCGGCCGTTCCTCCCCCTCCACCTCCTGGGACAGGACCGCGCCCAAACCCCTGTCTGAGGCATCCGTCTGTAGGATAAAAGGGAGAGAAAAGTCAGGAGCATGCAAAAGCGGTCCGCCGCACAGAGCAGCCTTTATGTTGGTAAAAGCCTGCTGGCACTGCTCCGTCCTCCGTCCTGTCTAACCCCCTTTTTGGTCTTAGGACTCGGACAGGTCGCAACCGCAGCAGTCTTATCAATTTGGGGACGCACCTGTCCATGTCCCAAGTGGAAGCCCAGATATCTTACTTCAACCCGCTCAATTGCACACTTCTTCGGGTTGGCTGTGAGCCCAGCTCTTCTCAGCGTTTTCAGGACAGCACGCAGATACTGCATATGACGCTGCCAATCATTACTATAAATAATGATGTCATCTAAATAAGCAGTGGCATATGCAGCATGCGGCCGGAGAATTCGGTCCATCAAACGCTGAAAAGTCGCCGGTGCCCCAAACAACCCGAACGGAAGTGTGACAAATTGGTGCAATCCAAACGGCGTGGTAAAAGCTGTTTTTTCTTTAGATATTGGAGATAAGGGGATCTGCCAATAACCTTTTGTTAAGTCCAGCGTCGAATAAAAGCGAGCAGAACCAAGCCGATCAAGCAACTCGTCAATCCTGGGCATTGGATACGCATCGAACTTAGACACCGCGTTCACCTTCCTATAATCCACACAGAACCGAATCGAACCGTCAGGTTTGGGTACCAAAACGATCGGGCTCGCCCAGTCACTGTTGGACTCTTCTATGACCCCCATGTCCAGCATTGTCTCTAATTCGGCCTGAACGGTTTTCTTTTTGTGTTCAGGTAAACGATACGGGCGGCAACGTACCACGACCCCCGGATCTGTCTCAACGTGGTGCTGAATGAGGTTCGTTCGACCAGGCAGGGGCGAGAATACATCGGCAAATTCTGCCTGTAAGGTTGTGATGTCAGCGAGCTGCGAGGGCGAGAGGTGGTCACCAGAGGGAGCCAGAGCGAATGACTGGGATTTGATATTCGCTTCTGGCCCGAGATCCTCCTCTCCAGTCACCACCGTCGCCAGCATCACTGCTTCAGCCTCAACCCATTTTTTAAGCAGGTTGAGGTGGTAAATCTGACGTCCCCCCCCCGATCCGATCGAATTACCTCATAGTTGAGATCACCAACTCGCCGTGTGACCTCAAATGGCCCTTGCCACTTTGCGAGTAATTTTGAGCTGGACGTGGGAAGTAATACAAGTACCTTATCTCCCGGTGCGAATTGACGAAGTTTATTCCCCCTATTGTATTGCTGTCTCTGTCTGTCCTGGGCCTGTAACAAATTCTCCAAAGAGAGCCGCCCCAATGTGTGGAGTTTTGTTCTCAGGTCCAGGACATACTGAATTTCGTTTTTACTAGCGGACGGTCCGTCCTCCCAAGCCTCCCTCAGTACATCCAACACCCCACGGGGCTGGCGACCGAAAAGAAGCTCGAAGGGGGAAAACCCCGTGGAGGCTTGGGGAACCTCGCGTACAGCAAACAGAAGGGGTTCCAACCATTTATCCCAATTTTTGGCGTCTTCGTGAACGAACTTACGAATCATGGTTTTTAAAGTACGATTAAACCGTTCGACCAGGCCGTCTGTTTGTGGGTGATAGACGCTGGTGCGAATCGATTTAATGCCCAACAATTCATAAAGCTCGCGAACCGTTCGTGACATAAACGCCGTGCCTTGATCGGTGAGGATCTCTTTAGGGATCCCCACCCGGGAGATTAAAGAAAACAGCGCGCTTGCCACACTCTTAGCGGAGATATTGCGAAGCGGTACTGCTTCCGGGTATCGTGTTGCGTAATCTACCAAGACTAACGCAAAACGATGCCCTCGTGCTGACCGTTCTAATGGCCCGATGAGGTCCATACCAATTCGTTCGAAGGGGACCTGCATCAGCGGAAGGGGGCACAAGGGTGCTTTTGGGTTGGCCGGTGGATTAACCAACTGACATTCACGACAAGACGCGCACCACCTGCGCACGTTCTCGTGAATGCCCGGCCAAAAGAATCGGGCCATGAGACGGTTTAGTGTCGCCGTTTGCCCCAAATGACCGGCCATCGGATTACAGTGAGCCGCCTGGAAAAGCATTTCCCGACGGCTCCTTGGTACTAACAACTGGGTTGTATCCTCCTTTGTCTGGGCGTCT
This sequence comes from Rhinichthys klamathensis goyatoka, assembly GCF_029890125.1. Taxonomy (NCBI): domain Eukaryota; kingdom Metazoa; phylum Chordata; class Actinopteri; order Cypriniformes; family Leuciscidae; genus Rhinichthys; species Rhinichthys klamathensis. Next base: position 25,845 of record NW_026607240.1, on the reverse strand, counting down.
TGGGTCACCCGATACAACCTATCTTTGATCACACAAAAATAGGGGTAAGAGAGCGGTTGCTCCGGGTGGAGTAGCTGACCGTCGATGGAACGGACCTGGTCAAACGCGCGTTTTAGCGTCTCATCCTGGGACTGTTCTAGGGGAAAATCATCGCGCTCGGAGAGGATATTTCCCTCCAAAGTGCTCTCTTCCCCTACAGCAGTACCCAGAGGCCCCGGTACAGCATCCCCCACCTGAATCACCGCTGTCTTCCCCTGGTGCTTCTTTTCCCAAGAGGCATCCGCACATAAAGCCCCCAATAACTTCTTAAAACCAGGCCAATCCGTTCCCAAGATTAGCGGATGCCGGAGGTGCGGGTTAACTGCGACCTCCACACTATGCTTTTGTCCCCTAAATAGAATTTCTACCGACATTAAGGGATAACTCACCACCACCCCGTGCACACACCGCACCTTAACCACGCGGCTGTTATCCAATGCCCCAGATCGAACCAGGCTTTGATGAATAGAGGTTTGGTTACATCCTGAATCCACCAAAGCCTGATAAGTACCCCCCTTTATACTCACTGGTATTTGGTACGGGCCGGCTTGATCGGGGGCGGCCTTTGGCGCGTCGGGGACCCGAACCAGTGTCCCCACCTCCATCACCGGGCACCGGTCAATGAAGTGGCCCGGGTCCCCACAGCGCCAACAGGCCGGCCCAGGTTTTACCGCTGTTCCAGCGGCAGGAAGCGGGGCAAGGGATTGACGTGGGGAGAGAGGTGCCAGCTGCGCCAGGGTGGAAAGTTCCCCAGCCGGTGTCCCCCTCGTCGCCGTCCTCCCGGCCGCCCCATTGTCACCGGACCACCCAGACCTCCACCTCGGCGCTGGCCTGGGTGCGAAGCCTCCTCGCGACCTAGGAAGGGGGACAGGCTTAGTAGAAAGGGAGGGGGTAGAGGCCGGGGAAGAGAGAGAGAGAGAGGGGGAGAGAGAGACAGATGGAAGGGTTTCGCCGACCCCAGAGCACGCCACCATGTGATCCTCCGCCAGTTGGATGGCCTGGTCCAGCGACGTCGGGCGGTGGCACTGGACCCACTGTGCAGTTTTCTTGGGGAGCTTCACTATAAACTGTTCCAGTACCACCTGGTCGATAATCTGCTCGACGTCGCTTCCCCCGGCCATCAGCCATTTGCGGCAGGAGTCCCGGAGCTGTTGCGCCATCACGAAGGGCCGGCCGGACTCGTCGAGTGTCAGAGACCTGAAGCGCTGGCGATGCTGTTCCGTGGTCCGACCGACCCGTTGCAGGATGGCGCGCCATAGGTCTTGATAGACCAGGAGACTCGCGACTGGCAGCTGGTGGGCGGCAACCTGCGACTCCCCTGACAGCAGCGGGATGAGACGCAGAGGCCAGTCTGCCCTGGGCCAGCCCCGGGTCTCGGCCATCCTTTCGAAGAGGTCCAAGAACGCCTCCGGGTCGTCAGTAGGACCCATCTTCGATAAGGTAAGCGGCGAGGCCGAGTCTGTTGCTGGGGGGGGGCTGGCCGGAGTCTCCCGGTCCAGACAGCTCCGGAACAACTCGCGGTCTTCCTGCTGACCTCGGAGCAGCGCCTGAAAGCGCCGCTCATGCTCCTCCTTAACGCTCAGCAGGGCCTGATGTTGATCTCTTTGAAGAGCCGCGAGTGACTGAATGATGTCCGCAAACGGCGTTCCTGACGGGTTCTGCATGGCGGCGGCCGATCTCCTTCTTCCCGGGTTTCGGCACCAGTGTAATACAGTTCGTCTTTATGGAGGAAGAAGGAGACAGGGTCGGCGAGACTGGGACTCGTACGGTTTTTATTTTCAACAAAAATAATAAATGGTGCGCACACAGCGCATTCACCGTAGTAGTACTACAGCAACACAATATTTCCAATAACAACTCTTTCCACGCTGGTTCAGCTACAACGTCCTCCACAGCTTCAGTTAAACTCTTTCCACGCTGCTTTCAGCTGTCCCAGTTTCAACACTGCTCACGCACGAGTCGCCAGTCCTCCTCTCTCCCCGCATTCTCTCACTTTGTGGCTTTTATCCGTCTCCCCACGCCAATCACTGCAATCAGACACAGGTGTTTATCATTTGCACTTGACCCACTTACTCACCGCCGCGCCCTCTGACTTGTCTCTCACTACAGACGGCGCTAAAACCACGCCCCCCTCATCACAACGTCAAACAAACAGGGGCCAAAAGGGGTCGAAAGGTCGCAGTGGCCCCAAATTCGACACGGCGGTAGTCCAGGGGCCCCCGGTTCTAGATCATGGGTTGCGGGGTTCTAGATCGGTTCTAAGTATGTGTTTCAGCAAAACGACTTGATGGAAAGGTCCGATCGGCCCGAAACTGACATATGTGTCCCGTCACGGGCCCCTGGGACGGGTTCTAGAGTTCCGTGTTCCTCTGACCTTTTTTCGCGCTAATTGGCCACCAACAGCCCTATGGAATAAGTTGCACGTGGGACGTCAAACAAACAGGGGTCGAAAGGGGTCGAAAGGTCGCAGTGGCCCCAAATTCGACACGGCGGTAGTCCAGGGGCCCCCGGTTCTAGATCATGGGTCGCGGGGTTCTAGATCGGTTCTAAGTATGTGTTTCAGCAAAACGACTTGATGGAAAGGTCCGATCGGCCCGAAATTGACATATGTGTCCCGTCACGGGACCCTGGGACGGGTTCTAGAGTTCCGTGTCCCTCTGACCTTTTTTCGCGCTAATTGGCCTGAAACAGCCCCATGGAATAAGTTGCACATGGGACGTCAAACAAACAGGGGCCAAAAGGGGTCGAAAGGTCGCAGCGAGCCCAAATTCGACACGGTGGTAGTCCAGGGGCCCCCGGTTCTAGATCATGGGTCGCGGAGTTCTAGATCTAGGAACCATTGAGCCGGTGAGTGAATGTGAAGTTATGAGCTGTTACTGACCCTCTGATGTTCAGAGCTATAGGAACCATTGAGCCGGTGAGCGAATGTGAAGTTACTAATGGAAGTCAGTAAGAGAGAAGAAGTTACGCCCATCTGCTTTTAGTACATTTGCTATTAATTTAATAAAATAAATTTTTTTATACTTTCATCTTTGTGTCCTGCCTTTTGGGTTTTCTCGGGTTGGCTCCTCGAGGTGGCTCAGTCCTTAGGGTTGGTGGTCGGTTGGCCACACCGGCCTGTGACACCAATCAGACAATATGGATCATAAATTCCATATCTCTGTTACTTTGTGGAGAAGAGAAGATGAGTATCCTTCAACTGAACAGAGCTGATCACACTTACATGTTCTGTTAAACTAAAAAGAGAAAAAGACATGATTGGAAACGATTGTTACAATTTTTTAAGTTATAATTTATAGACATTTTAAGAAAGAACTCCTGTAGCTGTTGAAGGGTGTGCCAGTCTGTGCAGTGACTGTAGTAGAGCTCCAAGACACCAGTCATGAGGAGGCTTTGACAGATCTGAACAACACAAACGCTGGAGTAAAGAACCCTAACTCCAACACAAAGACCCATTTCAGCATTTAAGGATTCTTCAGGACAATACTGTTCTAAAGAAAACTGGTAATGCGTGTAAAGAACCTTTAAAGAACCATATTTTTTAGTTCTGTTGTGTGTTTCATGTTTGTTCTGAGGATAGACATGACTTTGTTTTCCTCACTGGAATTCCTAAAGCCTAGTTCACACTACATGATTTTTAAAACGTCGGGCTGAACTGTGCGGTTCACACTACATGACTAGCTCTCTGTGAAATCAGGAGTGTTCAAGTTGTTGAGCTAATTCACACCACACGACACAACGTGATTGATCCGCAACAGGAGGTAACGCACTGCACGAGTTGACGAGTTGATTCTATCTTGTCTGCAAACCACGTTTTGTCACGAAAAATCACGCGATAAAACGAACCGGAAATGACGCGAGACAGCACGCGCGCCAATACCCAGCGAAGAAGAACACAACACGCGAATATGGACGTCAGACAGAAACTAGTGCTGCAAACTGTTTGCGCAATGATTTTCTCTGAGAAAAAACGCAAAAAAAGAAAAAATAAGAATTTACCCGGTGACCTCAACCCATGCCTTGCTCTGATTGGCTGTAGCTCGTGACATCACGTGAGCTTGAGTCGTGCGACAGCTCTGGATATCTAGCATGCTAGATATTCTTCTGGGCTCGGCGACGCGTCTGCGAGCGTCTGATGCGTTGTTGGCTCTTTCATACTACCAGATTGGCGAGCGTTCATCGCCCGCTAATCCCCACGATTTGCACGCGATAACACCCTGACCTGTCGGCGAGCTCAACGATTTGCAAATCTGGCTTAAAATCATGTAGTGTGAACTAGGCTTAACTAACAACATTTAAAAACAACATTTGGATGCAATAAATACATTAAGGCAATTCTAAGATGGCATTCTATGTTTGTACTAAACTCTGTCAATCCTCACGAGAGCGCCACCCTCAGGCTGAATAACGACATTACAATCCTGCCAAACTGTGTCTGATGTGTTCAGCGATCAGAATATAAAGCTTACTAAATGTGTTAAAGTGTTCCTCCTCAGCTCTATAAACACTCTATAAACTCTCTATGAACACGATCTCTGAGACACTTAAAGATAGCACAAGTCTATTTGATGTGATGTTTACATCTGGAAGACGTATTTATGTTTTAGAGTGTTTGCTCATCTGCAATACGTCTATAGGACGTTTCCTGTCAGATGTCAAATAGACGTTTAGAAGATGTCTTTAAGATGTAATGATTTAGAATGCATGTTAAACTGACATCTTCTAAACGTCTATTTGACATCTGACAGGAAACGTCCTATAGACGTATTGCAGATGAGCAAACACTCTTAAAAATACGTCTTCCAGATGTAAACATCACATCAAATAGACTTGTGCTATCTGGGATATCATGTTTAAATCACTCATCACATTCACAACGCGAGATTTTCAGCACTGATTTCAATAGAGACGTGATGCATTTGAGGCTTTGACTCATCCGTCAGTTTCACATGCGCTTTCTTTCATCGGTTCACACACACTTGACCACATTAAACACTGTGTGTAAAGACAGTTTTGGACCCCATTGACTGACTGCAAGTACAGAAAAACATTGCAACAATTTTTCCAGGAAAGAAGGAAGGAGTGGATACAGGTTTACAACGACATGACGGGAGTAAATGATGACAGAAGGAACTTTCCTTTTAAGTTTCATCATTATGTCAATATTTATTTATGAAGCACATTTAAAAACAACTGAATATGACCGAAGTGGAATAGATCCTTATAACAGGGTTTCAGCAGAGGACGTCCAGGTCTTGGAAGAGAAAGAAGAACTGCTGCTTTGCACATCGTTTCATAATGTCTTTCATCACAATAAAGGGCAAGATTATTATTGTGGGGATTTTAATAGACAAAGGTTTCAAGTCAGGAAAAAAATCAAGTCAGGAATCTTGGTGTGTCTCTAGAGTCAGACCTTAGTTTCAGTAGTCATGTCAAAGCAATAACTAAATCAGCATACTATCATTTGAAAAATATTGCAAGAATTAGATGCTTTGTTTCCAGTCAAGACTTAGAGAAACTTGTGCATGCTTTCATCACCAGCAGGGTGGATTATTGTAATGGACTCCTCACTGGCCTTCCTAAAAAGACTATCAGACAGTTGCAGCTCATACAGAACGCAGAGCAGAACCAGAACATATGAACACATCACACCAGTCCTCAGGTCTTTACACTGGCTCCCAGTTACATTTAGGATTGATTTTAAAGTATTATTACTGGTATATAAATCTTTCAATGGGTTAGGATATATTGCAGATATGCTCACTGAATATAAACCCAACAGAGCACTCAGATCATTAGGATCACATCAGCTAGAAATACCAAGGGTTCACTCTAAGCATGGAGAGTCTGCTTTTAGCTATTATGCCAGCCGCAGCTGGAACCAGCTTCCAGAAGAGATCAGATGTGCTCCTACAGTAGTCACATTCAAATCCAGACTCAAAACACTTCTGTTTAGCTATGCATTTACTGAATGAGCACTGTGCCACTGTCCGACTGTTTTTACTGTACTTTATTTTATTCTTTATTCTAAACTGTTTTAATTATTCTTATTTGTTTTGATTATTTTATTTTCTCCTATGTAAAGCACTTTGAATTAGCATTGTGTATGAAATGTGCTATATAAATAAACTTGCCTTGCCTTGCCTTGCCTATAGGGCAGATAATATAGACGTGTTTCCCTGGTTTGTGTGAATGATACCGAGGATGGATATAATAATGGATCAATGCAAACTAAAGTCATGCAGAAAACGACAGTGAGAAAGCTGGTGATTTTTGGAGAAAAAAATTTATAACCAGCTCATAAATTCGACACTTGCAATAATGGGGAAGCATGAAGATGGTGTGTGATGTTTTAGAAACAGTATTATTTAAGTGTAGTGAATGTGATGATCGTCGCACTTTAGTAATATAGAGAACAGAGTGAATGAGAAAGAGTTAAGACATCTTCGTTTACAATGCACACTGTTTTATAGCAGCTTTACAGTGAGCACAGGGAGTCACAGATGCTCAGATACGCACACGCGCGCACGCGCACACACACACGCACACGCACACACACACACACACATTAAACTGAAGAAGAAGCTGAGCAGAGCGACGGATTCAAGACTTACTAACAGATGCAGTAATATAACGAGATAAAGATCATCTGACAGATTATGTTTACGCAGTGGAATTATGTGCTATACTGCATTAGACATACACACACACACACACACACACACACACACACACACACACACACACACGCACACACGATCTTACTGCATTAGAATAGACTGCACAGTCCAGGGCAGGGATATCAACATTCGTGACTCTGTATCGGCTCTGAGTATTAAGTCTGGAAAAGCTAGTAACCATCAATAAATATTATATGAAATCTTGTTTATAAATACAAGATTATCCAGACAAGGGAAAAGTATTACATGTGGATACCAGCGCACATGAGAAAGTTGATAAATTGGCAAAAAAGACACGGCCAGTGCACAACATCAATCACACACAACACAATACATACAATAACATGCAACAATAAGCAATAACACATTTCAATGAATTATATAAAAAACTAAAAGCATACTACATCAATTATATAAAAAAATCTCTATTTAAAAATTTAATCGCAGTTGGAACAAAAGAGTTTTTATAACGGTATAATGTAAAAAGTATTAGAATGCGGAAATAGTGAACAAAAGAGGAAATATTTTTTTTATTTTTTTAAGGAGGACTGGACTGGAAAGACGAATAAGGTGACAAGCTAATAGACAGCAGGTGGCAGTAATGCAACTTTTTGGATGCCAACTGCCTTGAAACACCAAGGAAGAAGAAGAAGAAGTAGAAGAAGAACAGAGTGATGGATGGGGTCACGCGCTTTCTCCGCTGTTTGACTGAGAGAAACTTGTAAACATGTTCTGCGTGTTCTGGATGTAAACATGTTCTGCGTGTTCTGGAGGAGAAGCGGCGCGCGCAGAGGCGCGTGCACGAGACAGCCCGGCGCGCGCAGAGGTGCGTGCACGAGACAGCCCGAGGTGCGCGTGAGATTCGCTCCCAGTCCCACAGGTGAAACACACCACAAATATCATATATGAACACAGATAGAGGAGAATAAACACGGACAGGCTGAGAGACTGTGATAAAGTGAGATAGACTGTGATAGAGTGAGATAGACTTGCAGTGCTGTTGTTGAAGCCTGTTATTGTTCAGGGTTTGAGAGACTGTGATAGAGTGAGATAAACCTGTTGTTGAAGCCTGTTTAACTCTTCTTCAGGGTTTCTTCACCTCGGGGGTCTCCGCACGGCTCTGTATAATTACCTGTTTGCGAAGCAGCGGCGCGGCACGTTCATCCTGCGCCTCGAGGACACGGATCGCGATCGCCTGGTGCCCGGAGCCGCGGACGCCATCGAGGACATGCTGGAGTGGGCAGGTATACTCACTATACTGCTCACTGCACTCACTAAACTCCTCACTGCACTCACTATACTACTCACTGCACTCACTATACTGCTCACTGCACTCACTAAACTCCTCACTGCACTCAATATACTCCTCACTGCACTCACTAAACTCCTCACTGCACTCACTATACTGCTCACTGCACGCACTATACTCCTCACTGCACTCACTAAACTGCTCACTGCACTCACTAAACTCCTCACTGCACTCACTATACTCCTCACTGCACTCACTAAACTCCTCACTGCACTCACTATACTCCTCACTGCACTCACTATACTCCTCACTGCAATCACTAAACTCCTCACTGCACTCACTATACTGCTCACTGCACTCACTATACTGCTCACTGCACGCACTATACTCCTCACTGCACTCACTATACTCCTCACTGCACTCACTATACTCCTCACTGCACTCACTATACTCCTCACTGCACTCACTATACTGCTCACTGCACGCACTATACTCCTCACTGCACTCACTAAACTGCTCACTGCACTCACTATACTGCTCACTGCACGCACTATACTCCTCACTGCACTCACTATACTCCTCACTGCACTCACTATACTCCTCACTGCACTCACTATACTCCTCACTGCACTCACTATACTGCTCACTGCACGCACTATACTCCTCACTGCACTCACTAAACTGCTCACTGCACTCACTAAACTCCTCACTGCACTCACTATACTCCTCACTGCACTCACTAAACTCCTCACTGCACTCACTATACTCCTCACTGCACTCACTATACTCCTCACTGCAATCACTAAACTCCTCACTGCACTCAATATACTCCTCACTGCACTCACTATACTCCTCACTGCACTCACTATACTGCTCACTGCACTCACTAAACTCCTCACTGCACTCACTATACTCTTCACTGCACTCACTATACTGCTCACTGCACTCACTAAACTCCTCACTGCACTCACTATACTCCTCACTGCACTCAATATACTCACTGCACTCAATATACTCACTGCACTCACTATACTCCTCACTGCACTCACAATACTGCTCACTGCACTCACTAAACTCCTCACTGCACTCACTAAACTCCTCACTGCACTCACTAAACTCCTCACTGCACTCCCTATACTCCTCACTGCACTCACTATACTCCTCACTATACTCCTCACTGCACTCACTATACTCCTCACTGCACTCACTAAACTCCTCACTGCACTCACTAAACTCCTCACTGCACTCACTAAACTCCTCACTGCACTCACTATACTCCTCACTGCACTCACTATACTCCTCACTGCACTCACTATACTCCTCACTGCACTCACTATATTACTCACTGCACTCACTATACTCCTCACTGCACTCACTATACTCCTCACTGCACTCACTATACTCCTCACTGCACTCACTATACTGCTCACTGCACTCACTAAACTCCTCACTGCACTCACTATACTCCTCACTGCACTCACTATACTCCTCACTGCACTCACTATACTCCTCACTGCATTCACTATACTCCTCACTGCACTCACCATACTCCTCACTGCACTCACTATACTCCTCACTGCACTCACTATACTCCTCACTGCACTCACCATACTGCTCACTGCACTCACCATACTCCTCACTGCACTCACTATACTCCTCACTGCACGCACTATACTCCTCACTGCACGCACTATAATCCTCACTGCACGCACTATAATCCTCACTGCACGCACTATACTCCTCACTGCACGCACTATACTCCTCACTGCACTCACTATACTGCTCACTGCACTCACTATACTCCTCACTGCACTCACTATACTGCTCACTGCACGCACTATACTCCTCACTGCACTCACTATACTGCTCACTGCACGCACTATACTCCTCACTGCACGCACTATACTCCTCACTGCACGCACTATACTCCTCACTGCACGCACTAAACTCCTCACTGCACTCACTAAACTCCTCACTGCACTCACTAAACTCCTCACTGCACTCACTATACTCCTCACTGCACTCACTATACTCCTCACTGCACTCACTATACTCCTCACTGCACTCACTATACTCCTCACTGCACTCACTATACTCCTCAACTGCACTCACTATACTGCACTCACTATACTCCTCACTGCACTCACTATACTCCTCACTGCACTCACTATACTCCTCACTGCACACACTATAATCCTCACTGCACCAGGATATCGGGCAATGTGATATCGCGATAACGATATTGAGTCGATATATCGTGCACACCTAAGTCTAAGTCGGTGTTTGTGTATGTGTGTAGGAATCCCCCCAGATGAGAGCAGTCGCAGAGGAGGGCATTATGGGCCGTATGTTCAGTCTGAGCGGCTCCATCTCTACTCACAGGCCACATCATCACTGCTGCACACAGGCCACGCCTACTACTGCTTCTGCACCAATCAGAGGCTGGAGCTGCTGAAGAGGGAGGCGCAGCGCAGCGGACACGCACCGCGGTAAACTCACACACACACACACCGTGGTAAACTCACACACCTGCTGTGGTAAACTCACACGCACACACACACCGTGGTAAACACACACCTGCTGCGGTAAACAAACAAGTACCGCTGTAAACACACACGTACTTGCGGTAAACACACACGTACTGCGGTAAACACACGTACCGCTGTAAACACACACGTACCACGGTAAACACACACGTACCACTGTAAACATACACGTACCGCGGTAAACACACGTACCACTGTAAACACACACGTACTGCGGTAAACACACGTACCACTGTAAACACACGTACTGCGTAGTCACACACGTACCTCTGTAAACACACACGTACCGCGGTAAACACACGTACTGCGTAATCATACACATACCGCGGTAAACACACACGTACCACTGTAAACACACACGTACCTCTGTAAACACACACGTACTGCGTAATCACACACGTACCGCTGTAAACACACGTACTGCGGTAGACACGTACTGCGGTAAACACGCGTACCACTGTAAACACACGTACTGCGTAGTCACACACGTACCTCTGTAAACACACACGTACCGCGGTAAACACACGTACTGCGTAATCATACACGTACTGCGATAAACACACACGTACCGCGGTAAACACACGTACTGCGTAATCATACACATACCGCGGTAAACACACGTACCACTGTAAACACACACGTACCTCTGTAAACACACACGTACTGCGTAATCACACACGTACCGCTGTAAACACACGTACTGCGGTAGACACGTACTGCGGTAAACACGCGTACCACTGTAAACACACGTACTGCGTAGTCACACACGTACCTCTGTAAACACACACGTACCGCGGTAAACACACGTACTGCGTAATCATACACGTACCGCGGTAAACACACACGTACCGCGGTAAACACACACGTACCGCGGTAAACACACACGTACCGCGGTAAACACACACGTACCGCGGTAAACACACACGTACCGCGGTAAACACACACGTACTGCGGTAAACACACACGTACCGCGGTAAACACACGTACTGCGTAATCACACACGTACCGCGGTAAACACACACGTACCACTGTAAACAGACGTACTGCGTAATCACACACGTACCGCGGTAAACACGCGTAACACTGTAAACAGACGTACTGCGTAATCACACACGTACCGCGGTAAACACACACGTACCGCGGTAAACACATGTACCGCGGTAAACACACACGTACCACTGTAAACAGACGTACTGCGTAATCACACACGTACCGCGGTAAACACGCGTAACACTGTAAACACACACGTACTGCGTAATCACACGTACTGCGTAATCATACACGTACCGCGGTAGACACACGTACTGCGGTAAACACGCGTACCACTGTTAACACACGTACTGCGTAATCACATGTACTGCGTAATCACACACGTACCTCTGTAAACACACACGTACCACGGTAAACACACGTACTGCGGTAAACACGCGTACCACTGTAAACACACGTACTGCGTAAACACACACGTACTGCGTAATCACACACGTACCGCTGTAAACACACACGTACCGCTGTAAACACACACGTACCGCTGTAAACACACACGTACCGCTGTAAACACACACGTACCGCTGTAAACACACGTACCGCGGTAGACACACGTACTGCGGTAAACACGCGTACCACTGTAAACACACGTACTGCGTAAACACACACGTACTGCGTAATCACACACGTACCGCTGTAAACACACACGTACCGCTGTAAACACACACGTACCGCTGTAAACACACGTACCGCGGTAGACACACGTACTGCGGTAAACACGCGTACCACTGTAAACACACGTACCGCGGTAGACACACGTACTGCGGTAAACACGCGTACCACTGTAAACACACGTACTGCGTAAACACACACGTACTGCGTAAACACACACGTACTGCGTAAACACACACGTACCGCGGTAAACACACACGTACCGCTGTAAACACACACGTACCGCTGTAAACACACACGTACCGCGGTAGACACACGTACTGCGGTAGACACACGTACTGCGGTAAACACGCGTACCACTGTAAACACACGTACTGCGTAATCATACACGTACCGCTGTAAACACACGTACTGCGTAATCATACACGTACCGCTGTAAACACACATACTGCGTAATCATACACGTACCGCTGTAAACACACACGTACTGCGTAATCACACACGTACCGCGGTAAACACACACGTACCACTGTAAACAGACGTACTGCGTAATCACACACGTACCGCGGTAAACACACACGTACCACTGTAAACAGACGTACTGCGTAATCACACACGTACCGCGGTAAACACGCGTAACACTGTAAACAGACGTACTGCGTAATCATACACGTACCGCTGTAAACACACACGTACTGCGTAATCACACACGTACCGCGGTAAACACACACGTACCACTGTAAACAGACGTACTGCGTAATCACACACGTACCGCGGTAAACACACACGTACCACTGTAAACACACGTACTGCGTAATCATACACGTACCGCTGTAAACACACACGTACCGCTGTAAACACACACGTACCGCTGTAAACACACACGTACCGCTGTAAACACACACGTACCGCTGTAAACACACACGTACCAGGGCTCTAGAGTGCGACCATTTTGGTCGCACATGCGACCAAAATTTGTAAGGTTGTGACAAGAATTTTTCCTAGGTCGCACCAGTGCACCTAACGTTCTCGCATGATCGCATCCGCTGCCTCTCCACAAACGAGTATTTTGTTCTCCTTGCACGCATGGTTGGATCATATCGTGGTCTAAACCAATCAGAGATAGAGATTGGGCGGGTCTTTGCCTCTGATTGAAATAAATTGCGACCTGTCACCTGAGCACCAGAGAATCAGTTACGGCAATCAGCAGCATCAGCTAAATAAACGCAGGAAAACAGACGACGAAGAAACTTTTAAAAATGTAGGCTACTTGAACTAGGTAAAAAAAATATTGATTTCTCGATTTTAATCGATTCTCGTTGATTTTTACGAACCGTTGGGCTATGCTGTTTTCAGTTGATGAATGAATGGAACATTGTAGCTAGCATCCCATCCAATAAATCGCAATAATCTTTGTGCTTTGTTACTATTGATATGAAACAAAGTCTGAGATTTCAAATTAGGTCCATTTTCTTACGAAATTCAAAAATATAAATATAATAGTGTATTGACGCTGTGGCGTGAGATCGCTCTGGCTCTGCTCAAGAGAAGCATGATCTTCTCTTCCGCCTTAATAATACCAGTTACAGCGCGAAATAAACATGAACGAGCATCTGAAAGTGTGTTAAAAGATAGAGTACAACTTATCGAAATCCGTATCTTTCACATGGAATCGCTCAATCAGTGTTTCAACCGTGGAAAGACGTCAGTAAAACGCTTGTAAACAATGTCATGTAACGTCACATTTACCTCAGAAAAAAACATATCCAGTGCCCATAAACTCGTTAGCTAGCTAGAAAAATTAACTCTAGAGGAGCATTGTGCCTAATATATGGACCATATTACATATTCATTATAATTTTTTATGTTTTTCAATATTTACTGCATGTTGTTATGTTTTTATGCAGCCACCATTTAAATGTTTATATTTCATATAACTTTATTATTATAAAAAAAAAAAAAAAAAATGTGTAATTTAGGTGTTTGTGTACAAATCAGGTAATTTTTACCTTCAATATTATAGTAGGCTAATGAAGCATAGTGGGCTACAACTGACTCCCAGTTTACAGCATTAGTTGAGATTTGTTTTTCTTGAGAAAATTTGCCATGTATTGTACCTGATATCCAAAATAATCAATATTGAATCGAATTGTGAAATTTGTGTCAATACCCTGCCCTAACTTGAACAATGTAAAAACAGCACTTTAATTTTTTTTTAAAGATTTATATTTTTATATACAGTATAATTGTGCTTCAAATAAAAAAACTACACCTTATTCTTGTTTAAAAGCATTTACATAATATATATGAATATATGGAGCGTGATAAAAAGGTGACCTTGAAATTGTAGCGTTAAAGGCGACGCGAGACGAGGAAAAATTTGAGTGCACCTAAATTTTGTGCTGGTGCACCTAAATAAAAAAGTTAGGCGCACCAGTGCAACCAAGGCAAAAAGTTAGTCTGGAGCCCTGCGTACCACTGTAAACGCACGTACTGCGTCATCACACGCGTACCACTGTAAACGCACGTACTGCGATAAACACGCGTACCACTGTAAACGCACGTACTGCGTCATCACACGCGTACCACTGTAAACGCACGTACTGCGTCATCACACACGTACCACTGTAAACGCACGTACTGCGATAAACACGCGTACCACTGTAAACGCACGTACTGCGTCATCACACACGTACCACTGTAAACGCACGTACTGCGATAAACACGCGTACCACTGTAAACGCACGTACTGCGATAAACACGCGTACCACTGTAAACGCACGTACTGCGTCATCACACGCGTACCACTGTAAACGCACGTACTGCGATAAACACGCGTACCACTGTAAACGCACGTACTGCGATAAACACGCGTACCACTGTAAACGCACGTACTGCGTCATCACACGCGTACCACTGTAAACGCACGTACTGCGATAAACACGCGTACCACTGTAAACGCACGTACTGCGTCATCACACACGTACCTCTGTAAACACACACGTACTGCGATAAACACGCGTACCACTGTAAACACACGTACTGCGATAAACACGCGTACCACTGTAAACACACGTACTGCGTAGTCACACACGTATCTCTGTAAACACACACGTACTGCGATAAACACACGTACCGCGGTAAACACACGTACCGCGGTAAACACGCGTACCTCTGTAAACACACACGTACTGCGATAAACACACGTACCGCGGTAAACACACGTACCGCGGTAAACACGCGTACCACTGTAAACACACGTACTGCGATAAACACGCGTACCACTGTAAACACACGTACTGCGTAGTCACACACGTACTGCGATAAACACGCGTACCACTGTAAACACACACGTACTGCGTAGTCACACACGTACCTCTGTAAACACACACGTACTGCGTAGTCACACACGTACCTCTGTAAACACACACGTACTGCGATAAACACACGTACCGCGGTAAACACACGTACCGCGGTAAACACGTGTACCACTGTAAACACACGTACTGCGATAAACACACGTACCACTGTAAACACACGTACTGCGATAAACACACGTACCTCTGTAAACACACACGTACTGCGATAAACACACGTACCGCGGTAAACACACGTACTGCGATAAACACGCGTACCACTGTAAACACACGTACTGCGTAGTCACACACGTACCTCTGTAAACACACACGTACTGCGATAAACACACGTACCGCGGTAAACACACGTACCGCGGTAAACACGTGTACCACTGTAAACACACGTACTTGCGGTTAGGGATGGGCATTATTAATCGACGATCGATAATTGATCATTAAGAATTTCGTCGATCATGTTAATTTGTTATCGATAAAACTAAAACTAAAAAAATCCTTTCCTCTAAATCCTCGCTTGCCTGGCTTATGCTACTCCGAGCTATGTCTGAACTTTGTATTTTGAGCACTTCTTGCGTTGCTTTTGCCTCTTCACGATGACTCGCTTGGTTTAGTCCTCAGTTGTAAGTCGCTTTGGATAAAAGCGTCTGCTAAATGATTAAATGTAAATGTAAATGTAATATGGTTGCGTTGCGTAATGTGAGCCTTGAAGCAATGAACCGCTGGATTGCACCACTGCAGACGGGTGGAAAGTGAACGGAATAAGTTGTTTCCCGGGCTGGTCAAGTTAGCGCAGAGGTACCTGTGCATCCCGGCAACGTCAGTCCCCTCAGAGCGGGTGTTTTCGGCGGCTGGACTGAAGAGTTTGTTTACACTCGACCTCGACGCGTCCGCACAAGCACGAGCAAAGGTGCGCGAGGCAAAAATGACGTCATTGCGGTATTCGGCGTATTACAGGCGAGCGCGTGGAGTATAAACGCCTCGTCCGTTTGCGGAGACTCACGCTGCAGAGCCAGGCAAAAGTATAAACGAGGCTTGACGGTCACCATGTTGCGGTCGCGTCTGACCCCAGGCCCAGTCCATGTCATCAACATGCTTATCTTTCTCAACAAAAATCAGTAGACTGGTGCAGAAGTTTTATGTGAGTTAATAGATATTTTTTTTGAGGCTTTGTTAAGTAGCCTAATGATAGTTTTGAGTTACATTGAGTATTATTATGTTTTTGGTTAAGTTATTGTTTAACATGATTTTTTTAATTATTATTTTGGAACAAACGATCGGGTCTCTGTTTGAGGACGCCAACTCGCAGCTGCAGGTTTTGTTGCTTTTTAGAGCACCGCAGCGCATATTTCAAGTTTAGCCGAATGTCAAGTTTAACTGCCGCAAGTTGATTATCTTGTAATAAAGATCTCATCGAGGAAAAACACGCTGTATTTTTGTATTTTCATTGCATTTTTAATTTATAAAAAGTTAAATAAATAATTAATTTTAATATATAAAAAATATTAATGATTAATCGATAGTCGATCGTTAATTCTCCCGACGATCGACTAAGAAAATTTAATCGAATGCCCATCCCTACTTGCGGTAAACACACACGTGCCTCTGTAAACACACACATACCACTGTAAACACACACTTACCACTGTAAACACACACGTACTTGCGGTAAACACGCGTACCACTGTAAACACACACTTACCACTGTAAACACACGTACTTGCGGTAAACACACACGTACCTCTGTAAACACACACGTACCACTGTAAACACACACGTACCTGCGGTAAACACACACGTACTTGCGGTAAACACACACGTACTTGCGGTAAACACACACGTACTTGCGGTAAACACACACGTACCTCTGTAAACACACACGTACCTCTGTAAACACACACGTACCTCTGTAAACACACACGTACCACTGTAAACACACACGTACCTGCGGTAAACACACACGTACCTCTGTAAACACACACGTACCTCTGTAAACACACACGTACCTCTGTAAACACACACGTACTTGCGGTAAACACACACGTACCTCTGTAAACACACACGTACCACTTTAAACACACACGTACCTGCGGTAAACACACACGTACCTCTGTAAACACACACGTACTTGCGGTAAACACACACGTACCTCTGTAAACACACACGTACTTGCGGTAAACACACACGTACCTCTGTAAACACACACGTACCTCTGTAAACACACACGTATCACTGTAAACACACACGTACCTCTGTAAACACACACGTACTTGCGGTAAACACACACGTACCTCTGTAAACACACACGTACTTGCGGTAAACACACACGTACCTCTGTAAACACACACGTACTTGCGGTAAACACACACGTACCTCTGTAAACACACACGTACCACTGTAAACACACACGTACCTCTGTAAACACACACGTACTTGCGGTAAACACACACGTACCTCTGTAAACACACACGTACTTGCGGTAAACACACACGTACCTCTGTAAACACACACGTACTTGCGGTAAACACACACGTACCTCTGTAAACACACACGTACCACTGTAAACACACACGTACTTGCGGTAAACACACACGTACCTCTGTAAACACACACGTACCTCTGTAAACACACACGTACCACTGTAAACACACACGTACCTCTGTAAACACACACGTACTTGCGGTAAACACACACGTACCTCTGTAAACACACACGTACTTGCGGTAAACACACACGTACCTCTGTAAACACACACGTACCTCTGTAAACACACACGTACCACTGTAAACACACACGTACCTCTGTAAACACACACGTACTTGCGGTAAACACACACGTACCACTGTAAACACACACGTACCTGCGGTAAACACACACGTACCTCTGTAAACACACACGTACTTGCGGTAAACACACACGTACCTCTGTAAACACACACGTACCACTTTAAACACACACGTACCTGCGGTAAACACACACGTACCTCTGTAAACACACACGTACTTGCGGTAAACACACACGTACCTCTGTAAACACACACGTACTTGCGGTAAACACACACGTACCTCTGTAAACACACACGTACTTGCGGTAAACACACACGTACCTCTGTAAACACACACGTACCTCTGTAAACACACACGTACCTCTGTAAACACACACGTACCACTGTAAACACACACGTACCTGCGGTAAACACACACGTACCTCTGTAAACACACACGTACCTGCGGTAAACACACACGTACCTCTGTAAACACACACGTACTTGCGGTAAACACACACGTACCACTGTAAACACACACGTACCTCTGTAAACACACACGTACCTCTGTAAACACACACGTACCTCTGTAAACACACACGTACCTCTGTAAACACACACGTACCTCTGTAAACACACACGTACCTCTGTAAACACACACGTACCACTGTAAACACACACGTACCTGCGGTAAACACACACGTACCTCTGTAAACACACACGTACTTGCGGTAAACACACACGTACCTCTGTAAACACACACGTACCTCTGTAAACACACACGTACCTCTGTAAACACACACGTACCTCTGTAAACACACACGTACCACTGTAAACACACACGTACCTCTGTAAACACACACGTACTTGCGGTAAACACACACGTACCACTGTAAACACACACGTACCTGCGGTAAACACACACGTGCCTCTGTAAACACACACGTACTTGCGGTAAACACACACGTACCTCTGTAAACACACACGTACCTCTGTAAACACACACGTACCTGCGGTAAACACACACGTACCTCTGTAAACACACACGTACTTGCGGTAAACACACACGTACCTCTGTAAACACACACGTACCACTGTAAACACACACGTACCTCTGTAAACACACACGTACCTGCGGTAAACACACACGTACCTCTGTAAACACACACGTACTTGCGGTAAACACACACGTACCTCTGTAAACACACACGTACTTGCGGTAAACACACACGTACCACTGTAAACACACACGTACCTCTGTAAACACACACGTACCTGCGGTAAACACACACGTACTTGCGGTAAACACACACGTACCTCTGTAAACACACACGTACTTGCGGTAAACACACACGTACCACTGTAAACACACACGTACCTCTGTAAACACACACGTACCTGCGGTAAACACACACGTACCTCTGTAAACACACACGTACCTGCGGTAAACACACACGTACCTCTGTAAACACACACGTACTTGCGGTAAACACACACGTACCTCTGTAAACACACACGTACTTGCGGTAAACACACACGTACCACTGTAAACACACACGTACCTCTGTAAACACACACGCACCTCTGGTAAACACACACGTACCTGCGGTAAACACACACGTACCTGCGGTAAACACTTCAAACCCCTGGAGTCGGATAGCCCAGCTGGTAAGTCTTGACGTTGGGCGAGGATGGTTGAATACCCAAGTGAGTGCGGCATGATCAGTAACGAGTTCAAAGGGTTTCCCTTCTAGGTATTGTCGCCACTTTTCAACCGCCCAGACCACAGCGAGGCATTCCTTCTCTGAAACAGCATATGATTTTTTTGGCTCCTTGAAGCAGCGATGACATATTCTCCCTTTTCCGACTCCTGAGTCATTACAGCTCCAAGTCCAAAGTCGCTCGCATCAGTCTGCACTTTGAATGATTTACTTGAGTCTGGGGGCATAAGAACTGGGGCCTTTTGCAGGGCATCCTTCAAATCTTCTAAAGAATTTTGGCACCCCTCAGTCCAGTCCCATGGTACACCCTTCCACTTAAGTACAAGAAGTGGAGCAGCACGTTCCGAAATAATATGCAGAATAAAGCACACGTTTACACGTTGGTAATACATTACCACCCAGCAAGACCTATGAATTGCTCAAAATCGCATAGGGAAATTCTTGACAGCGTCCACCTTGGAATGTCTTGATGCCTTCCGCTGAAATGACGTGTCCCAGAAAAGTCAGTGATTTCCTTACCAATTTACACTTTCTAAGGTTAAGCCAGGGATGGGCAACTTCGGTCCTGGAGGGCCACTGTCCTACAGAGTTTAGCTCCAACCCTGAAAAAACACCTGTCTGTAACTTTCTAGTAATCCTGAAGACCTTGATTAGCTTGTTCAGGTGTGTTTGATTAGGGTTGAAGCTAAACTCTGTAGGACAGTGGCCCTCCAGGACCGAAGTTGCCCATCCCTGGGTTAAGCGTTAGGCCAGCTGATTCCAGCCCAGCAAACACCTTCTTCAGATCTGGGAAGTGTTGCTGAAGATCTCTGGAGTATATGACAACGTCGTCTATGTACACAAAACAACATTTGCCAAGAAGATCTTGTAGAACTTTGTTCATCAGCCTTTGGAACATTACTCCAGCATTTTTCAATCGAAATGGTAGATGAACAAACTCATACTGGTTGTACTTTGTAACAAAAGCAGTTTTTTTGGATGCTACTTTCATCCATCAGCACTTGCCAGTATCCAGTCTTGAGGTCTAGAGTACTGAATACTGTTGCTCCGTTGACAGACTCCAAGATATCTTGTTTCTGAGGCATGGGAAATCCATCCAGCGGGATTTTGGCATTCAGTGCTCGATAATCCACACAGAAACGCATACCCCCATTCTTCTTGAGCACAAGCACTACTGGAGCTGCGCATGGGGATGTAGATGGGTGTATTATACCTTTACTCAGCATGGCTTTGACTTCCTCATCAATTAAATTTTGCTTATTGACTGGAACGGGATATGCTCTTTTCCGTACTGGGATGGGGTCATTAGTTATGATCTGGTGCTTAATGATAGAGGCTTGACCTAAGGCATCTGTACAGACAGTTGGCCAATTAAACAGCAAGCCCTCTAAACGCCTCTTCTCTGTCCGGGAGGCATCAGCAAGACCCACCAGATCCTTGATGGCAACTGCGGTGTCACTGGATACTTGCACTATTGGCAGTGCACAGCGTATGTTAACAAAGGGTGGTCGGTCATAACAAGAGAACGGATGTAATGTTTCCTTCTGTCCAGGCAATGAAAATGTGGAGGTGTCAAAATCCAACTTGACTCCGCATGTCACAAGGAACTCGAGGCCTAAGACGAGTGGAAAAGCTAGGTCCTCATCTCTCATGATGAATAGTCGCAATTGGTTTGTGCATCCTTGCAGGGTACACTCCCAAGGAACTTCGCCTAATGCCCTCTGGATATGGCTGTTGGCAAGGCTAAATGTCTGTCCCCAACAGGACTGCCAAGACTCTGTCTCATCCTTCCATCTCCTCCACATTAACTCCTGGATTAATGGGATGCTGCCTGTGTCCATAATGGCTTCACAAGATTGGTTACTGTCGTGGAAATAATTCTATTCGAAAAGTTAGGAGGAAGGAGACAAGTGGAAACCTTTGAAAAGTCAAAGTATCAAATGTTTTATTTCTTGCAAGAAGTAAAATTGAATTGGCATTCACACATAGAAAGCATCTATATGAGAAGGCGAAGGGCTGATCCCTTTCGCCAGGATATATACCCTAACACATCCTGAGTAGGCTGCATCTGTTTCAGAAGATTGCCTTTGTTACCTTAAAAGGAAACGTGTTTGTTCAAGATCTCTCGTTGGACATAAATTCGTCTAGACAGAACAATGACATCTTCGTTAAAGTTTCCTGTTTTCAGCTACTGTTCGAATTCACACCTTTTGCCTATCTCTGGTTTAATCAAAAGCTGCACACATACATTTCACACTTGAAGTATACAATAGGTCACTTGGAGTACACTTAGTTCCTTTGCTACTTGGGTTATCTGTCACACATACAATTTGTTCCAGAAAGCTTATCTTAACTTATGCACTTCTACCAGCTTGGTTATATCTTTAATAATGTCTTTTAGCTTATATGAACATCTTCCTTTAACTCTCTGGGCTCGGCAATCACGCCGGCGTGATCTGCTCGCTTTTTTTCTTATCAGTGCAAAAGAGATTCAAAATACTCGGTTTATTTTGATCTTACATTTAAGTGTTATACATCATTAGATCCTGTTAAGATTCTATTTTTTTTTGTGGATACTCACAATAAAAACAAAGTGTTGTGCTTTTCACCAAATAAAGAAAAACAAACATGATGCGAGTTCTGCGTTCTCTCTGTCAGTGAAGTCCATTCTGAAACGCGTCCTAAGATTAACTGTAACTCCGCAATTACTTGTCACACAGGCACGAGAGATTTTTCTTTATGAAGCTTGAATTCTCTTCTTTTCAATGAAGTAATTTATATAAAAAACAAATATTCTCAGTTTATGCAATCTGTATGAAAAGAGAGTGCTGTCAGTATTTTTTTTCCCAGCTCATTACACTTCATTACGCGTTAATCTGACACGCCCACGGAGGACATGCACTATTCAAACGCAAATGTCGAGGCAAGCCATGACAACGCCCACATCAGCCGTTCCACCGCGGCGGTAAAATGTGTGGTGTATTTGCTGCCTTTTACCGCTAAGAGGCGCTACAATCATAAAGTATTCTAGACAGTGTTGATAATGAAGGAATTAAATGGAATTACATGTAGCCTAGTGATATTTCTGTCATAAAAGTTTATTACTAAATATTTCATTATTTCAATAATTGATGAAATAAAACTGGTTTGGGCCAGCTTTTTCCAAGCAAAACTAAATATAATCTGAAAAAAAACGCATGTTAATTTGTTGTCATGAACAAAATGTTCAACTCAATATTAAATTCTACAGGGATCTTTGGATCCTTACAAGGCATGCAATTTGTGAATTAATTTTTTATTTTGTATTATTCAAATAAATATCGAAACACGGTGCTTCGTGGTAATGCTGATAAATTAAATAACATTTATAGAATAATTATGAACTCAAATGAAACAATATCGCAACATTTCGACAAATACATTATTTGATCTGTTTTTACATTTTAATTCAGGGCGATTTAGCCTACATAGAGCGAGATTTTCACCCCTGTCTTGTCATTTTCTCATTGGGAAGTGCTTACATTACATGTTTGAGTAGATCCTCTGTAGGCCTACCTCTCGTTTTCATATGGATTAGCCTACACAATCAGATAACATTTATTAGCCTAAATATTTAGACATTTAAAGGCTTTAGACCTAGCCGATTTCTTATCGTGACTGAGCTGAAGTGGCTTTCGGTTCATTTTTGTGACGCGCAGTTCCCGGAGACAGAGACGACAGATACCGTTTTTGTCGTTAGCCTAATATGAATACAAGTTTACAGTTTTGAACGATGTAAGCTACTCTACTCTTATCTGTATGACCAAAAAATTACGGAGTCGCCTATTAAGTTATTTTAGCTGTAATAATGAGAAAAATAAATTAATCTAAATGAACGCGCCGCCGCGTTTGTCGAACACTAACTCACCATGCCAGAATAAAACCCGACTTTAGAAAAATGCATAGGGCCACTCGGCGTGGTGTGCCAAAACACTTAATTATAAACTTCAATATTTCATTCAAAATAATCTCAACACGCTTTGTGAAATTTTGAAAAGCCGTGCATGCATTAGGGCCACTGGAACTAATGAACAACTGAAACGCTGGTTTTGATTTTATTGTTTGTCGTTTAAACGTGCCTGTTGCATATCTCTATTTTATAGGCTATATTTGATATTGGTGAAGTAGCCTATAGCATTGATTAGCTGTGGAGGGAGGGGTGTGGGGATTAAAATAATTCAGCAGAAGCAGGGATGTTTAGACCAGAAGGAAATCCTAGTCCCCCCTGGCAAATCACACTTTACTTAAAACCATGTTTTTAAAAACTCTAGGTTGTAGAGAACAGACCTCTCTGCCATGCGCGCGCACGGTTTGGAGCACAATATCTGTCTCGCATGCACGCTCGCTCTAGATAGATTACGGGATATTTTAACTAATTTGCGGTATAACTAGTCGATCACGAGTGGCTCAACAGGTAGATCTATAGATAAACTATATCTTTCAGGAATTTGACCGACCGGGTTGACACTTCAGCGTGAGAAATCGGGGGGGGGTGGCGTGAGAGCCTGGAATCAAATAAAAATATATATATAGCCTATATATATAGGCTATATATAATTTATTTTTTTACAGAACTGCTTTTTAAATTACGATTGGTAGCCTATTATTATACAGATGCAAAGTCGTTCTGTTGGATACTATTTTGTTTCTTAGTGTAAAATGGAAATGCATGATAATTGTATTTTATAAATATAAGCAAAAAAACTGTATGGTGTAACAGAGTTTTAGAGCTAGACAAATCTAAATAAATATAAAATTTACAGCAGACCATGTTTGTGCGGGATTTGAACCCGTGTCATCTTGATGATGAACCGTAAGTTCTACCGCTCGGCTATGAATTTCCTCACTGAGAAATGCCCAAACGTTTGTTTCTCACATGAGCGAGAAAACGTTTTGTCTTTAGCCTGTGAGTGTTTAGCCTTTTACAGTTTTAAAAGATTATATCTTATATAGATTATACCAACAATTTGTTGTAGGCTTATTTGGAAATTACCATAACTTGTAGTATTTCATCCTCAGGCTACTGTTAATAGACATTAGCCCCACTTACGTTTTGCTAAATGTCCCTTTGCGCCACCTGGCGGTCATTTCGCGAACGACTTTGAAATGCGACTGGTTTATTTTTACCGCGGTGGATGGCTAAAAGGTGTGACTAAAAATGTGCTTTTGGCTTTCATTTATATTTTGATTGTTTGTATATATATATGTGTGTGTGTGTGTGTGTGTATATATAAATATTTATTTATTTATATATATTGTCCTTGCATTCTTTCTTGTGTGACACCCCTGAATGAAAGGCTCATTAGTATGCAGTCTGCTCAGGTGAGAACTGCCTAATTATTCATGATAGGGGTTGGGCCGATCCGCCCATCCGCATATTGCCTTTGCACACAAAAAAATGTTTTTCACAATTTAAAACAATCTATTGTTTTATGTGAATGATTAGGCAGAATGATTTTCAGATCAATTTGAAGCAAAAACTCTAGGCGACAACATCCACTAGTCAAAAGTCTTGTGGACAGATATTTAGTATGTTATTTGTGGCCTTATATTAGAAACTTTATTTTTTAGTTTTTCCAATAACCACGCATAAACAATATTCTCTCAAAAATACAAACATGTACATACATGTTGTTCACATATTATGGTAGCCCTGTGTGTGCTATATAGAGTGTAATTTCACCTGTGCCATTAATATGTTTATAAGCAACTGAAAAAAGCAGAAATGTCAGAGCATGCCAAAACATCTCAAGGACCCCGAAAACACCTTAGACCCC
>NW_026607239.1:190000-228193 GCF_029890125.1 Rhinichthys klamathensis goyatoka | reverse complement strand
AGTAGCCCTCCAGGTAGGCTTGCCGCGATAGACGGTGTTGACGGTGTTACCGGTTTTAAGCCCCATCACCGGTGACATCACTTTCCCACCGTGACACCGTGATGTCTTGACTTTTTAAAGTATTCGTTTTTGCTAAAAAATTTATTTGAATTAATTAAAAATAATAATTATCAATTATTTAGTTCAGAAGAGAGCATACATTATAATTAAAAACTGAACTGCGCAGTGCGTGCCAAGAGCCAGTCACGTCACAGATCAGCAAGCATCAGGAGTCCATTTAGCACGTGTGGAGATGAGAACGAGTCAAATTACAGAAAAGCAAGATAATGGCGGAATGTGTAATTTATTTAGGCCTGTTTTATTTTCTTATTCGTTAATAAACGTTTTATGGTTCTTATTTGTTTGGGCCCACAGTTTGACGATTTTCAGCCTATGCGTGGGGTTATTTTTATTCGTTCGTTATGCTAATAAAAGTTCTGTCTATAAATAAAAGTTTTATTATCAGCGAGCCGAGTTGTTGTTTTTTGTCCATTCAAGCAATTGACGCTGAATTGCCAATTGACGCTTAATTCGAAAGTGAAAGTATAACGCATTTAAAAGCTATTTAACCCCCCCGCCCCGCCCCCCACGGTGACACCGGGATTACCGGTGTTGTGACACGTCGATTAACCGGTGGGAAATTTTCCTCACCGCGGCAACCCTACCTCCAGGACCGAAGTTGCCCAAAATAATGTATTATGAATCATTAAACTTATACAACTTTTTTTTTTTTTTAATATATGGAAAAAAAATTCACTTACTCTGTGTTGTGTTTTTTTCTGGTAATAAAATGAAGACATAAAACACAAATGTTATCATTTATCATCAATTTTAATCATGAAATTAAATAAACTTTTTGTCAAATAACGTGCTGCACAATGAGCTTTACTGTTAAAATTAAAACATGGATTATTTCTTAAATTCAGTTTTGATGATAATTTATTTGGATTAGTGTTAGTATTATTACATTGGGACATATCTAAATTCTACTGTACAACGGTAATATATTTCTGTCAAGTTAAACCGAACTTTTATTTTGACGGGTTGCCGTGAAGACCTTTTGAGTTTCTGTGTGTTTGTCATGATGATAGTTTTTCTCAAATGAAGCGGTGAAATGATCACGAAGTGACTTTCGGAGTGGATCTCGAACCTGGAGAGGAAGTTCATGCATTTGTGTCTTCATATAGGCAAAAAACAGCGCAAGCGTTACACGTGCTTCAGTGTGTGTGTGTGTGTGTGGTAAATGAAACTGCGCGTCGCGTCGGCTGCACCATTCATTCACACAGAAAAAGCAGGATTCGTATTTAAATTGTCTTTGTGGTTTAATATCCACAAACACTTGTCAACATCGCGATTTGATTTTGAACTGCTTTCTATTTATTCCTCAAAAGATTTACAAAATCCGTGAAATTTCGCGTAAATTCCTTTTTTATGACTGGATTTCGTCAGCATTTTAGGGGGGGGCGGGCCGCCCTCCTAAAACAATGGTAGGGGAAACACTGCATATAGTAAAGTGTAATTTATTCCTGTGATCAAAGCTGTATTTTCAGCATCATTACTCCAGTCTTCAGTGTCACATGATCCTTCAGAAATCACTCTAATATGATGATCTGATGCTCAAGAAACATGTATGATTATTATGAATGAATGTGAGCATGAGAAACTTTTTTAAAAACATTTTTCAAACTTTAAATATTCCAAACATTTGCTTGGTAGTTTGTTTTTATAGTAAAAAAAAAAAAAAAAAAATTCTTGAGCTAGAAATCACTCTTTGCAGATTATTTAACCATTATTTATAGATTATTTCACTTTCACGTTTAACCCTTTCAGCTGACACTTGTGTCTAGCCGATTCGCAAATATAAAATCCAAATCAAGTGTCATTTAAAAGCTTAGAATCTGAGATTCTGGATTACAAATTAGAATTTTTTTTTCACAATTTCATTCATATCCTTTTATAATAACGGTAATAGGAATCTGTGAAAACATCGCACATATGTAAGATATCATTGGAAAGGTCTCGTCCTGTAGCTTTCTTTCGCTCAGACGAAACTACAGCGATGGTTTTCCTATGAAGCCGTCGGACGCAGAGGTTTGTGCAGCTCTTATAACCGTATCTTGTGTTTCACAGATCACCAAAGGACTGAAGCTGACCTTTGACACGACCTTCTCACCCAACACTGGGTACGATGACTTAAATGCCACGTCTCAAGTCAAGTCACCTTTATTTATACAGCGCTTTTTACAATACAGAGTGTTTCAAAGCAGCTTTACAGAGATAACAGGAAAATAATGCAACAAAGTTTGTTTCTAGAAGAAAATAGCGTCACAGTCCAGCTTAAGTAAGTTCAGTGATGGTTCATTTTTGTTGTAAAAAAGTTTAGTTAATTTATATATATATATATATATATATATATATATATATAGCCGCTCTGGAGAAAAGCGCAATGTCATCGTCCAGCTCAGTTCAGTTCTCATATAATTAAATGGCATCGATGCAGTCAGATCAATATTATTGTTGAATATTAAATGAAATTTCCAACTAACCAAGCCAAAAGCCAATGGTGTCAAAGGTGACTTAAGCATTGTGAGCTTTAGATGAGGTGATTTTAACGTTCATTTGTGTTGTTATAATAGCAAGAAGAGTGGCAAGGTGAAGTCGGCCTATAAGCGTGAGTACCTGAACGTGGGCTGCGATGTGGACTTTGACTTCGCTGGTCCTGCGGTGCACGGGGCGGCTGTGCTGGGGTTCGAGGGCTGGCTCGCCGGCTACCAGATGACCTTTGACACCGCCAAGTCCAAAATGACTCGCAGCAACTTTGCAATCGGATACAAGACGGGAGATTTCCAGCTGCATACTAATGTGTAAGTCCTGCTTTAGCAATCCATTATTATTTATTTATTTAATAATCATACATAACAATCATATAATAATTCATATTACATATCAATTTACAATTATAAATCAATTTATAATAATTTTAAGAATAACTAAAAATTATTATTTATGATTAATAACTAAATATATTTACTAAATAATAATAATAAAAAGTATTTATATTTACTTATTTTATATTAAATATAAATAATAATAATTGTTTAATTAAAGTAATAACTATTATTATTATTATTTGTAAACCATTATTATAATTATAATTAATAATTATAATATAATTAATAATTATTATTTAGAATAATCTTATAATAATGATTTTAATTTGATGTATTTATTAAATATAATTAAGTAATACATAACATTATTATTTTCTAACTGTTATAATTGGAAAGAATAATTATTAACGACGATGATGATGATAATAACAACTATAATAATCATTATTATTATTATTATTTATTATTAATGACTTATTTAGAATAATTATATATATATAATTTATATATATAAAATGTGTTTAATGTGTATTTATCACAGTGTTTATGTTGATTTGAACATAACAATTGAACAGTTGATTTGAAACGTATGAATACTCAAAACCATGATACAGCAATTGATCTGTTTCTGTGTGTAAAACTGCAGAGTGTGTGTGTTTGTGTCTGTGGCGCAGGAATGACGGGACAGAGTTTGGCGGCTCTATTTATCAGAAAGTGAACGATGACCTGGAGACGGCAGTGAATCTGTCCTGGACCGCGGGGAACAGCAGCACACGCTTCGGCATCGCAGCCAAATACATGCTGGACTCCAGCTCCTCCATCAGTGTGAGTGTCTCTGAGCCAATCAAAACTCACGCTCGGATAATCTGACATACATGCTGGACTCCAGCTCCTCCATCAGTGTGAGTGTCTCTGAGCCAATCAAAACTCACGCTCGGATAATCTGATATACATGCTGGACTCCAGCTCCTCCATCAGTGTGAGTGTCTCTGAGCCAATCAAAACTCACGCTCAGATAATCAGGGCTTCACTAGAGATTGCTGTCTATGATGGGCACTTCTAGTGTAGACAGCTGTTCATTATAAAAAGAGCAATCAAGTTTTTGTTGTTGCATCGCTCCACTCACATCTGACGTGTGCTGCAGGTTCTTCACAGCTTTCCTCATATATACATATATATTAATATATATAATCCTGTGTTTCTGATGTTTTTGCAGCTGATCTGCTGTCTTCTGCTGGCGTTTACATTTCGATCATTTGTGGGAGATATTTCACAATTTGAACTCAATTTTAATTTAGTTTCACCGTACGAACATTACGGACTCTACTTTTGTTAATTTAGTTTCTTTCTCCAAATAACTAATGAAAAATAACAGTATAGTGATTGTATACAGTTATGATGGTATGAAGTGAATGGTCATACTGTGGTGAGATTGTTTTGTTGGACTACAGGAATCATGACTGTAAGAGAGAGATGCTTTAGTCATTTAACAGCATCTGTGTTTTCCTCTTAGGCGAAAGTCAATAATTCCAGCATGGTTGGGATCGGCTACACTCAGACCCTCAGACCAGGTGAGTGTGTGTGTGTGTGTGTGAGAGAGTGTATGTGAGTGTGTTATACAAATCGCTCCATCCAGAATTTTTTTTTTTTTGTATAAAATGCTTTTTCTTTTTGATTTTCTTTTCTTTTTTGTTTTGTAGAATTAAAAAAATTTTTTTTATAAAATATTTAGTTTTAATATTATATTTTTAATTGTATAATTTTTTGTGTTGTTTTAAAATATTTTTTATTTTAATTTTGTTTTATTATATTTTATTTTGTGTAAAATAGTTTGTTTTAACATTTTATTTAGTAATTTTTTGCTTTGTATAAAAGTTTAATTTAATTTTGTTTTATTTTTATTTTATTTTTGTTGTGTATCTTTTTTATTTAATTTAACTCATTTTAATTGTATAAAATATTTTGTTTTATATTTTTATTTTGTATAAAATATATATATATTTTTTATGCTTTCAATTTGTGTTAAAAATTATTTTTTTATTTAATTTTTTCTAATAAGCAGTAGTGCAGCATTATCGTAACCGCAGGCATGCAGTGCTTTAATACCGACAGTGTGTGTCATATTCTATATATGCAACGTGAGCGATGAAATGTATATCTGGGTAAATCTCATTAAATGAAGTATGACCCCAAAATCAAAATATTTTTTTGTACAGAATATGACTTCTAATTTCTTCTCTTTTGATTTTGGGATAAATGTGAGCCGGACATGAGTTTGTCCCGTGTGTCGCTTGTGTGCTGATGTGTGTGTGTGTGTGTGCAGGAGTGAAGCTGACGCTCTCCGCTCTGGTTGATGGGAAGAGCATTAACGCTGGAGGTCATAAACTGGGTCTGGGACTGGAACTGGAGGCGTAGTGTGTGTGTGTGTGTGTGTATCTCCGAAGAGTCTCACATCTCCTCACACAGACGACTGTCACACAAACATAACCGTCGTCTCTTATTTATTTGCACGGTCGATATTTCTCTCCAAACCAGCGCTTTCAATCTGTGTGTGCTTACCTGTACGGGTGATGTTTTTTGTTTTTTTTAGGAGGAATACTTCACCAAAAAATGAAATTGTTATTATTTGCTCTTCCTCATGTTGTTGCAAACCTTTAATGCTGCTTTATGATGACTTTTGACTAATCTTTATGCAGATCTTTTCTATACAACTAACTAAGTGACCAACACTATCAAGCTAAAAAAAAACATTAAAAACACTATTTAAAATAATAAAGTCTTCTAAAACCTTATGATATCTTTGTATGAGCAACATAATTATATTCTGAAAATGAATGACTTTTTGGAGCTTGACAGTTTTGAGCAGTTCCTAACTGTTGTTGTGTAGAAAAGCTTCATAAAGCTAGTAAAGGTTCACCACAATCAAGATGCTCGTAATAACCGCCCTGTAAATACTGGCAGAAGTCTAATGTTGGCCTGATCTTTTCCTTTGCTGTTCCTTTGAATGTAAATGATGGTTTGCACATGAAGCTGCTGTGTAGTGGTGTTCCAGACGCTTTTGCCGTGGCTGTTGTGTAGTTCTTCTCTCGCTGTATTCAGGCTTTATGGTGATTGAACAGGTTCTCTGGTGAGATGTTTGGAGAGCTGAAGCTGTCGTCTCTACACACACTCTCTCCAGAAACACTCATGAGGGACGACCAGAGCGTTTCCCTGCGAAACCGCACAATCACACCCGTGTGTGTGTGTGTCAACCTTTGCAATAAAGTCCTTGTTTAACTACATTTCAAATTGAATGATTATTTTATGATTCATGCCAACCTGAATGTTCACACTTTATAAAAATGTAGGTCAATTTCAAAATATTTCTGGATTTGTTATAGATAAAACCATGAAAACACACGTGTGTTACTTGAAATAGAGCGTTAACTTAGTAAAACGTAGTTTATTTTAGCAACTTGATATGGCAACATTTCTAATTTAATTTAAAGCTACACTAAGTAAAAAAAAAAATTGTTTAAAATATAAATGAGTCAATACATCATCAATGTTTCTTCCAAAACGTGTTTTTGTCTTGCCCTGATTCACTATTAAATGGTAAGCCTATTATAAGAGTTGACGGGATGGTTTTGGCGGGAAATTGCGTCATACCGTGTCTCTTCATAGCCATAAATAGTGTGTGTGTGTGTGTGTGTGTGTAAGTTGCAGGGGCGAGAAAGATTGACAAAGCCGCTAAATCTCCAACATCCGGGGAATCACCCGTTTAAAACAAACGCCGATCTGAGGAGAGTCTGCTGAACATGAGACCGAGACAGAGCTCGTAATAAAACAACAATCAACATTATATTGTTTTTAGGAGATGACGAGAACTCAGAACTAAGTAATGAGTTCAATGCCTGAACTTTGTATTTTGAGCACTTGCTTGTTTTTGCCTCTTCAATGACTCGCTTGCTTTAGTCCTCATTTGTAAGTCGCTTTGGACAAAAGCTGCTAAATGTAAATGTAATGTCTTCAGCTGGTCAGCTTGAGATCCTTTCCATCTAAACTGGTCATATTTCTTAAGCCTAGTAGTGAATGTTTTATGAGCTGTAGTAGGATTATAATTTATATCAGATCATATTAATCACACAGAGACGAATGCATGCAGTTTTGTTCTTTAACCGCTAGAGGGCCAAAAGTGATTAGACTTAGATTTGAGTCATTTTGTTGTTTTTGTCAGACATTAACTAATACTGAAAAAAAAAAATCTATAGACATTACAAAACAAAAACTGACTAAATACATAATTTACTAAAAACTTTCCTTAGACCTTTTTTTTTTTGTAAAGCTAAGGTTTCAAATAATGATATTCAAACTGTTTTATATATATATATATATATATTACAGATTCCAGTGCCGTAATTTTGTTTATTGAAAAATTTGATACCACATATACATTGTACATTTACATTTTTTGTTTCTCGGTAAAAATCAGTATTATGAACATTCGAATACAAAACTTCATATTTATTTGATCAAACTTCAATCATCCCAGTGCATATCCTCAATCGAGCAACATAAATGAATGATTAATGGCTCCTTCAGTGTGTAATGTTGGTTCATGTTAGATTTTGAACGCCAGTGTGAGGCCGTCGCCCACGGGGAGCATGCTCAGGTTGACTCGCACATCTCGATGGAGCTTCTTGTTCAGCTTATCGATGCTGATGGAGTCGACGTCGCCCTCTTCTGGGTTCACCACTCTACCGCTCCACAGGACCTGAAGGAGAACAGCACGGTTATTCGGCCCTCCGCTAACAGACACGTCGGGAATCATGACAGGGTTTTTTATTTTGCCTGAAATATTCCTTGCAATCACTTTTAAGTAAGTTTTAATTCCCTCAGGAGTTGAAAGTATAGTTATTCCAGATGCTGTTATTATGATCACTCACATTATCTATAGCGATTATTCCTCCTTTCTTGACCAGCTGCAGGGATTTCTCATAGTAGTTGTCGTAGTTGACTTTGTCAGCGTCAATGAAGACAAAATCAAACGTCTCCGCTTGACCTGCAGCCAGAAGCTCATCTAATGACACAAAACAAGAACACATTATCAAAGTCCACGTCCATTTCTGCTCAGATCAGTTTAGTTTCACGTGCATGTTCATCATAACATCTTCAGCAAATTTCATATTTAATATGATTTAATTTATGTTATATGTTACTGAAATAAAAACGTCTCAGGACGTCACTGTTCAAAGCAAATCTCACATCACATGAGACCGAATGTTTGGACTTTTCTATGTATATACTTTACATTGTACTATTATTTTATGATTCATGCCAAGAGTAAATTGTGTGCAATTGTACGGAAGCGTATTGCATTCACTTGAGGAAAAAAATCTACTCTGTTTTTCTGAATTAACAAGTTAATTATCTCAGAATTACACGATAATTTTTCATGGGAAATTTTTTTTTTGCTCTGTTTTTCTGAATTAACGAGTTAATATCTCAGAATTATGAGATACATTTTTTTTGAATTTTTTTTTTTCACTCTGTTTTTATGAATTAATGAGTTACTCATTATTTTGAGATAATTAACTCGTTAATTGAGAAAAACAGAGTAGATTTTTTTCCTCAAGTGAATGCAATACGCTTCCGTACAATTATGATGCATGTCAAGTTAATTGCAATCTGAATGTTCACACTGAAGTCACAAAATAGAGATGCTTAAAACATATATTATTATTATAGTTGACTAAAACTAAAACCATTTTCGGTACTTGAAATAGACGTTTACTGAAACAAAAACAATAAAAGTTTCATTTTTCAATTTTCATTTAGTTTAACTTGATGTACAAAAATAACTAAAACTGGAATAAAATGACTAAAAAACTAAATAGAAATATTTATAACAAAATTACTAAAACTAACTAAAAATAAAAAAATATATTAGTAAAAACTATAATAGCATCTCAATGACTCTACTGTATATTTACTTACTTTTCCCCACATTTTTTTGCTGTTCATCCCAAAAAAAAAAAAAAGCAGATGTGTGTCAGAAATCATGAGATGTGAATGTAGTCTAAAGGTGATTTGGATGAGGAGAATTTCACAATGCTTGAATAAATGCAGATGTTACCGAGAGTTTGCAGCGCTGGCTTCAGACGCACGTCGATTTTCTGCTCAACACAAGCCTGAGAAGATGTCAGATTATTAAATACATGATTATAATGTTTATGACCTGAAAATAATGCAATAGAGCCTCAAAGCGGCGAGTCTGATCTCACATCTCACATACATGAACATAGAGATCCAAAAACTTCATTAATAATTCATAAAAACAGTGCAGTGCAGAGAGCGATTCACTGAGAATCATAAACGGTCAATTAATAAACATCCATATTTATAAATATAAATTAAAGTGACTATCCATTAGAGCAAACTGGGGTTAAACATGGTTACTTATTAACTGTGTTAAAAGTCTCGTCAGTTTAAATATTAACCCACATGGTGAAGGTTTATGATAAGAACAGATCAACTTTATTAACATGCAGACTTCCTGGTTAAACATTTCATTACAGCAAATATGAACTTTATACAAAAGGGTTTTATTATTGAAAATGCTTTATTTTTGCTTCTCATGAACTTGGAACCATTATTATTATTATTATTTATTCACAATTTCAACATAAAATTGTGATGTTTGCATTAATGAGCAGTTTTATTTTCACTAAAATACCTCAGTTACCTCCTTGGAGATTTTTTTTTTTTAATTCCATGTGCAAATTTTGGCTATTATTATTTAACTATTTGCAATTTCAACATAAAATTGTGAGGTTTGCATTTATGAGCAGATTTATTCTCACTGAAACACCTCAGTATTTTGTGCAATTACACATGCAATTTAAATATATATATATATATATATATATATATATGATTTACAATATTGGGCTTGTCGAAGTCTAAGAAATAATAAACCAGCATTTTTATTATTATTATTATTATTATTATTTGGGCTACAACTTTTTTGTGTAGTACTCTTTTTTCTTTCTTTTTTAAATGTGAAAGGTTTTCAATTCAATAGTACAATACATTTTTATTGTATTATACACGCATACATAAAATCATACATCCATATAAGTGTAAAACATAACAAATAAAACTAAATTAATTAATAAGATAAACATACAAATGAAAAGTAAACTATAACTGACGGCTTAGCATATCTTGTCTCATATGATATTACTCATTCCCTTATAACTTTAAAAGTAACAAAACACAAAAACAATGATCTTTATTAACCTGTCAGATGTTACTAGGATAGTTATTAATATTGTGTTGTAGTTTATGAACAGTACAGTGGACTATCATGCGATAGGAAACGCTCAATCGTTTCAACAAATGTGGAAAAAATGAAAGTTTCTTCATGCACAATAAGACCAGGGCCGAGCATTAAGTGTCAGTGTGATGTTGAGTTTGACTGTGTGTGTGTGTGTGTGTGTGTGTGTACGAGTAACTCACCAGCTTCCAGAAGGGTCTGCCGATGTTGATGAAGTCCTCGCTGACGTCACAAGCGATCAGTTTCCCGTCTTCAGGAAGAGTGAGAGCGATGTTCAAGGCGTTATAGCCCGTGTACACACCTGAACACACACACACACAGAGTTCAGCACACGTACAGTGTTCCACACAGTATTTCTGAAACACACATACCGATTTCAATGGCTTTCTCCGCTTTGATTAGGCGGGCTAGATTCGCCATGAACTGCGCCTGTTCGCAGGCCACCATGATCCCGCTCAGCTCGTGCTCCATCGTCCTCTGCAGAAACACATCGAACGCTTGTTAATTACTCTCAAACATCTATCTGAAGTGATACCTTTGAAATTACTTTTTTAATAATCCATATTAAAGGGATAGTTCATGCTTTTCATCTGAAAGAAGAATGTCATATACACCTAGGATGACTTGA
Organism: Rhinichthys klamathensis goyatoka; assembly: GCF_029890125.1. Taxonomy (NCBI): domain Eukaryota; kingdom Metazoa; phylum Chordata; class Actinopteri; order Cypriniformes; family Leuciscidae; genus Rhinichthys; species Rhinichthys klamathensis. Next base: position 217,317 of record NW_026607239.1, on the reverse strand, counting down.
GGGTGAGTAAATCATGGGTTAATTTTCATTTTTGGGTGAACTATCCCTTTAAATCTAGAATGCATATATGCAGTTTTGGGCCCTATTGATTTTCTATGGACTTCTGTGTGTTTTGGGGGCGAGACGGTCATAGATATCCATAATAAAGGCTAGATGTCTTACTGCGGAGTCTCTATCGTCATCACCGGCGGCCATCTTGTCACAGGCAAGCTTTCTGGCGGGCTCTGTGGTGCCTGATGTAAGATGAGTGATCGGCACGAACACAAATACTCTTATCTCGGTGAAATCTTGATGGATTTACAAACGATTTGGTTTCTTACAAACGTTATTAGCGTGGCTATAATTCTGGATGATTATTTATTATTCATAAGTATGCAGTGTCATAACTGCATCTCTGACGTTTATAACAAACCAAAGCGTTTGAAAATTGGTAGAAAATTGAGCAAGTTATGGTTATTTAAAAAGTACAAGCGCCATTAAAACACAATGTTACGAGTGAGCGAGCTGCCTGTGACAAGATGGCCGCCAGGTGCGGACGTCAACCTCCATTGGCCAGCAGCGCGGACGAGACATCTAGCCTTTATTATGGATATCTATGTAGACGGTTGTCATGATGAGAGAAGAAGAAGAAGCAGGAGGAGGAGGAGGAGGAGGAGTTTTACCAGCCGGAGTTTTTTGAGAGCCGGATGTTCCCGCAGGGAATTGTTCAGCAGGTACTTCATCACCGGATCATCTTTCTTTCCCACGTGGCTTTTACCCGACGACATTCTGAAGAACTTAGATTTGCGTTTGCCTTTATAGAGATGAAATCAGAGAAAGAAATGACTTTTGGCTATACTGTGTGTTATTTACACTAGTGTACATTTCATAAGACAACACCTTGTTTTAACCTTTTTCCATGTGGGATTTCTTTTTTCTTTCTTTTTACAATTAGTATTATTATTATTTATTTGCAATTTCAACATACAATTGTGATGTTTGCATTTATGAGCAGGTTGGTTTTCACTGAAACACCTCAGTATTTTGTGCAATTACACATGCAATTTTATAATAACAATAATTTTTTACAACATGAAAACTCGTCGTACCAGATATTTATAAACCAGCATTTTTTTATTATTTGGACTCCAACATTTTCTTTTTTTTTTCTTTTTTAGGTTTTCTATTCAATAAAACAATACATATTTATTGTATACAACTATTTTAGTTATACTTCGTTATTGTATGCAAAAAGTGTTTTTAACAGAAGAAATTTCCCTTTTATTACAAAAGATTAGGAGGGAAAAAGTCAACACATGATATTTATTTTTCACAGGCAGATTTGAAAATGTATTGGTTCGTTTTATTTATTTAAATTAATTGGGAGCTGCGCCTTTAATTGCGGCTTCTTGAATCGAAGTACACGAACTTCCGGAAAGTTACACACGATTGACTTCTGCTTTAGTTTAGCTTTAAGGTTTCCTTACCCACATAATATCCCGCTATAAAAATCGATCCCAGCATCGCTGAGCCTATAAGCGCTTCTCTAGATAAATTATGAGAAGACATAATTATTAATACAGCTCTCCAACTGAAGATCTTTACATCTGACTGAGGTGAGCGTGAACCAACAGACACACATGAACTCAGTTACCGTAAAACACAGTAACGTTATTTGAGCTCGGCTGAACGAGCTTGTGCTGAATGAGTAATGTGATTGTTCTCGTAAGATTAGGGAAAGTTTATGATGGAACATGATTTTTGAGTAATATGAGGATTAAGGTAGGCTATGTAAAGAGGTGTATTTGTATAATGTAAGTAAACTCTACTGGTTTATGTTGCGCTTAAACTCGGAGAATTACGTTACGAGCGCCATCCAGATCACATGAGTCATGACAGATACATGGATATTCTCCATTTATTATTTGTCATATTATTAAAAGCGTTTAATGTAGGCTATTGACAGCCAGCCGTGGTGTGTAAGAATGCGTTATTTTAACGTACTGTTATTTTCTCTATATACTTATGTTTAAAATGCGTTTGTCAGTCTTCACTGACGCTTGTAGTAAATAAACAAGTAAACAATAATAATGCAATGCTGATGCGCTTTTGACGGGTCATACATCGCGTTAAATTTGCATTACAAAAACCTGATGCGTTGATAAAATAAGTGAAGTTCATTATTCGACACATGCATGAGTGCATAAACAAAGTATTATCATCGATTATGTGCAGTGAAATGCAGCTCGACAGACAGTATTCAGATATGAAAGGCTATAACTCACTGTAACTCAGTAGTATGTGGTTTCTTCTCTGCTGCTGCTGATGATGATGATGATGGTGTTCTTCGTTTTCTTCTGTAAAATGGCTCCAGTTTTGGGGGTGGAGATCGTCCGCTTAATGACAAATCATGAATATTAAACATGACACAATCCCTTGTTTGAGAGCAAAGCTTTGATAAATGAATAAACAGTCAAGTCAATCTCTGTTTTCATGTTTGTATAGCCAGTCATAGAAATTGCATTTAAAAATATATCTAATAATTCTCCTAACGATGAAGGTTAATGTTCATAATTAAACTCTGAGGCCATTAAACCTGTAAAGCTTCGATGTATTAGTATTAGTATTATTAGTCATTGTAGGCAAGCTTGAATCTGTGCGATTTATCGTGAATAAATCTAAGTTGGCTGGTTAGTAAATAGCAAATATTAGTTTCATGCAGATTTGGGTTATAAAAGCATGTCCAAACTTTAGCCCACATTTAATCAAACATTTCAGGATGCCAGTTTACTTGCTGTCAGATTTGAGAACCTTTAGTCAGTTTAATCAAGAAGTGCTTATTATAATTGATATAATGATAACAATAGAGGATAGTTTATAAACTAAGATGATATTGTGAACTTGTACAGAATGATTTGGCTGTAGTTCCTCATATTGGCCAGCATGTGGCGCTCTACTCTTATACATCTGGCTGAAATACGACTTACAGGAGGCTCAGCTATTAGCATTTACTGTATATACTGTATTGTGACCGTGACCTCTTTTCTTTTCTTGTGTTGATTCATAAGCAAAGCCTTAAACCTAAACTCACCTCACACTTTAGCAATATCCCTTTGCTGATACACACTGATCTACATCTGAAAATGCAAAACTAGTTCATTATGGTTTTCATATTTAGTGTACAGTACTGTGGAAAAGTTTGGGGTCAGTACATTTTTTTTATTTTAAAGAAATTAAGACTTTGATTCAGCAAGGATGCAATCAATTGATTAAAACTTGATTAAAATATTAAGCAGCACAACATTGATAATAATCATAAATGTTTCTTGAGCATCAGATCATCATATTAGAGTGATTTATGAAGGATCATGTGACACTGAAGACTGGAGTAATGATGCTGAAAATACATCTTTGATCACAGGAATAAATTACACTTTACCGTATATTCACATAAAAAACAGTTTTTTTAATTTGTAATAAAATTTCAAAATTTTTACTGTACTTTTGATCAAATAAATGCAGCAGAAGAGAGGCGTTGGTAGTTTTATCATAGGCCAGAATAATTAATTATGACATAAAAATTCAAAGTAATGAGAATAAAAGTCAAAATTATGACAAGTCGAAATTGACGTATAGGTCTACTTGACGTATAATTTCAATTTTAAAAGTCATAATTGTGACTTAAGTCATAATTTCAATTTATTATGTCAAACTTTTTACTTGTATGATGCTGTAATGATGCTGAATATTCAGCTTTGATCACAGAAATAAATTACAGCTTCAATATATTCACATAGAAAACAGCTGTTTTTCATTGTAATAATATTTCACAATTTTTCTGTATTTTATACAGTATCTGATCAAATAAATGCAGGCTTGCTGGGCAGAAGAGAGGCGTTGGTAGTTTTATCTATATAGGCCAGAATCCTGAATTGTGCAGATCTCATATCTTTAGTGATGATCCTGTCAGGTAACACGGAGGTAACACACACTCTCAGTCTCACCGACACACACTCGCGTCACGTGCCCTGTGAAGTCTGAGGACAGAAAGCATGATGGGAAGATCTCGTGACCGGCCTCATCTCGGGTTCCTGCATGACGCATTCGGCGCTGCGTTTCAACGCTTGAACATTTTTATGGACTTTTCCTCTGGATTGACTTCAGAGACGCATGTCAGAGTGACTTATGGGCCGGACCCGAGTCCAAAGCCTGAGAGCCCAGCTGGCATCCATCAGCCCAATGAAAGCGATAATTGGGCAACATCTTGAAGGCTGGTATTTGTAATTGAGTGGCTGGAGTGAGAGAGTTCAGCCGTATAAAGGCCACATTGAGGAGAGGCGTTAAGAGCTTTCTGCTGAGTTTAGCATGTGTGCGACGACACATCCTCTCTGATCTCAGATCAGCCAGAGCCACGTGCCTTCAACAGGCCTCACTGGAACCCGTCGCCCACACCAGGAACAAAACCATGCTCTGGAAATCATAATCAACAGGAGAAGAGTCATAATTATGACATAAAGATGATGAGGATAAAAAGTGATGACCTACTAAAGTGAAATTGACAAACATTATGAAATTCGAAATTGACAATTTTATATTGACAGTTGAAATTGACGTAATAATTTCGATTTATGTCATAATCTTGATTTATTTTTTTTGGTCATAGGTCATAATTTCAATTTAGTATATCAAAATTTTGGCTTTTTATCTCATAATTAGGACATAAAAAGATGATGGGAATAAATAAATTAGGATAAAAAGTCAAAATAATGACAAAAGTCAAAATTATACCTATATTGAAAATGACAAAAATGCTAAATTATGAGAATAAAACGTCAAAATTATGACATAGTCGAAATTATGACAGTCATAATTAAGATAAAAAGTCAAATTGACAAAAAAAAAATACTGACAGTCATAATTATTAAAATAATTTCAATTTATGTCATGATCTTGATTATTTTTTTGTCATAATTTCAATTTAGTTTGTCATCATTTTGACTTCTTATCTCATAATTATGACTAATTGTAATGTTATTTATGCTATTATTATTTATATATTTAATATTTTGAATTGACTTTAATTTTATATTTTCAGTTTTCATTTTAGTTTAAGTTTTAGCAATTTTGTTATGTGCGTTTGTAATTTTTTTTTATATAGTTTTGGCTTGTTTTAAATATTTCTATTTGGATTTCAGTTCATTTTATTTTTATAGTAATTACTTAAAATATTTTTTTTTCAGTTAGTTTTCATCTGATATTTCTTTCTAATATTTATTCAGCTTTACTTAGATGAACAAAAAAATATTTGTAATCATTTTACTTTTACTAGTTAACAATAAACTTGTTTATGGCAGACTTTTTTATAGCGTTGTGTTAAATTCACGGCCTCTTTTGATGGAACTTTGCCTTGTGGAAACTATTTTTTCTAGCACTTATATATATATTGGTATAATATTAACATCATACAATTGAATTATGACGTATACAGGTCAGCCAAACATCATCCTGTAATGCTTTTTTACGTAAAAGTTCCCGCATGTCTGACTGAAATGTAACTTTTATGGCATCTAGATGATGGTGTTCACATCATGTGCTCATAAATGAGTGATTTCACCCCTGAAACAATGATATTTAGAGCAGAGGTCAGATGTGGCACCGCTCTGCTATATTTGTTTTTATGATGCCATATTTTGTGTTTATGTGGAAAGCAGCGATGCAGAAGATTCATACGGCTGTCACGGACGTGTTATTGCCAGCAGAGATCAGATGAAGGCTTGCGGCTTGTCTCCTGTAGTTTTCACATGTTTGCAGTGTTTCTGATATCTCGGTGTTACGGGACATTTACACACAACACTGGGAACACTTTAGGAACCGCATTCCTGATTAGTGCTGATGTTCTCCGACGAGCTTTCTTTACTTTAATGTTTCTTTGTTTTCACTGTGTGTGAAGAGTGTTTTTCTGTTATGGTTTCAAGCATAAATCACTGTTTCAGAATTATTCAAAAAACATTTGGTAACAATTTCTGTCCTTGTTACATATTACATGTGCTTCAGAAATAACAGTAAATTATGCATAATTACATGCGCCAAATATAGTTATTATATTATGTAGTTAGTCAATGTTGTTAATTATTATTATGCTGTACTTTTAATGTATTTAATGTATTTTACACCCTAAAATAAAGTGTAACCAAACATTTTTTTTTTGTAAATAAATAAATGATTTTGTTCAGCAATCTTAAATTCTTCAAAAGTGACAATAAAGACATTAATAAAAGTGCAAATTATTTATATTTCAAATAACTGCTGTTCTTTTGAACTTTATTTATCAAAAATCCTGAATTAAAAAAAATTAAGCGCAACTGTTTTCAACATTGATAATAATCATAAATGTTTCTTGAGCATCAAATCATCAATATTATACTGATTTCTGAAGGATCATGTGACACTGAAGACTGGAGTAATGATGCTGAAAATACAGCTTTGATCACAGGAATAAATTACACTTTACTGTATATTCACATAGAAAACAGATATTTTAAATTGCAATAATATTTCACAATTTTTACAGCATTTTTGATCAAACAATTAACTGTAGCCTTGCTGATCATAGCATGATAACAAGAGTAAAAGGGATCAGTTTTGCTATTGTTGACTTGAAATGAATCTGAGATGAAGTGTAACGAGCTATGAAATCATTGCGTTCAGTCTGAGAGGAATGTGTCGAGTGTTCTGGTAACACACACACACACACACACATGCAACCGTTTCAGAAAGACAGCGCATCAATCTGGGCTCGAGAACGGACATCTGTTTCTCCAGTGTTTCTCTGGGAGTGAGATATTGCATCGACTGACTGTGTGTGTGTGTGTGTGTGTGTGTGTGTGTGTTTGAGGGACTGTCGAAAACAGGCCTGAGAAACTCTTTGAGAGTCGACGCCAAACCTGATTTAAACACCTCAGTTTGGAGAGTTTGGACTGCAGTTTCGACCCGAAGCACGAACTGGCACGACTCGCTGCTTTTAAATACTCTGGAAATTACGGTGTGTGTGTGTGTGTGTGTGGTGGAGGCCTGCGTGTGTGTGTGGAGTGCTTGTTGAGACTTCATTTATCTTACTCACTGCACATGTGTTTAGAGGTAAGAGTTTCCATGTGTGCACGTGTTTAGGTGTGTGTGTGTGTGTGTGTGTGTGTTTGCGATGCACGGTGTATTTGTATCCAATCTGTGGCTAATTTTCAGTCTCCGTCATTAATCTCCCGCGCTTAAAGCTTCAGTGGCTTTAAAACAACTGTGTAACTTTGCACGTTTCCTCGCTTCAACCAAAAGTCTTTCCAGACTGTTCTGATGAGTCAAGCATCACTATTATTACTTTTGCTCATATTTCATGTTAGGGGTCCGCAAAACATCTGATGCTTTGATATAAAACTTGTGCGCAGCGTTTGATCTACAGACATGAATTGTAATTCAGACATATTAGCTGTGCGATTTTCATTTTTCACCTGACAAATTCTCAGAGACACTCTTTAAAGTCCCCCTGTGGTGAAAATCAAGCTTTTAATGTTGTTTATGTGTCTATGTGGTGTTTTTAATCTGCTTTTTAAGACAAACCATGTGTAAGTTCATAAGTCGACAGCATTGCTGAGTATTTTCTGCTTAAAAACTGCAGTGAACCAAAGACAGTCTCAAACACACGGTTTGAAATCGCTGGTGTTTCTGACGTCACAAACGACCTTGTAACCAATCAGATCAACTTGTGTGATCGTCAACCAGTGGATCTCTGAGCTGAGTGAGTGAGTGGAGGCGGGGCTTATTTGCATATTCATAGAACCGCTATACTAAATGAGGCGAGGGTGTCGAGTTACATTCAAGCTATTTTAACAATTTTTTAAAGGAAAAAACTGTCCTTTTGGTGAGTTTTAAGGGATAAAATGATTGACTACAGCGGGACTTTAAGTTTTGCCCCGCCATTGATGGATTTTTCCGGTTTTCACTGTTATAAGGAAGGGGGGGCTATAACGCATCATCTAAAAGAGTACAGAATCTCTGGATCAAAACAGGCGAAAAAGAAGCAGAAACAAGCGATAGCATATGAAAAATAACGCGATCATCAACATTAAACAGCATTTAACTCTAAACTGCCTGAAATGACCATTGTTCTGAATCCCTTTCAAACATATCTTGGACAAAAACATGATTTACATGATTATGAAAAAAAGAAAGCTTGAAGCTATAAAAGTTTTTTTTTTTTTTTTTTTTTTTTTTTTTTTTGTAAGCGGAGGGTCTGTTCTTTCTTTGGATATATTGCATCGTGTTCAGATATTCGTACAACAATATTCTGGGGGCCAGCAACTTTTTTTTTTTTTTTTTTAACGCTGGTGGGGAAAGAGTTAAAAAATAAAGGATCTTTATTGGCATTGATGGTTTCATGAAGAAACTTTAACATTCAAGGTTCTTTAAAGCAGAAAAAAGGTTCTTTAGATTATTAAACATATTCTTTTAAGAACTAAAACCAAAGAAAAAAAACAAATCTATGGCATCACTCGGAAAACTCCCATTGGGAACCTTTATTTTTCAGAGCGTAGCAACAGGCACAGAACACCTTAGCAACCGTGTGTGTGTGTGTGTGTGTGTGTGTGTAGCAGACAGAAGCGCAGCTGTAATGATTCTATAAACACGCCGTCAGAGTGAACGATCATCTGTGTAGAATCTGTGCAGCACAAGATTATTTATGCATATCTAATATCTGTGAGTGTTTAGTTTAGTCTGTTTGTGTATGTCTGGTGATTTACACCATGCACAAATCCTCTTCATCAGCATCTTTGAGTCATTTTTCAGTTATCTAAACATCCTTAAAACAAAGCGAAATGAAAGATTTTAAAGTTATTTTCTAACCGTAAATCTAATGCTGTGATACATCTTACATAAAATAGTGTTTTTTTGGGGGGGGGAAACAATAAACTAAAATGAAATCCTAGCTGGAAAATGGTGAAATTTGGCACACAGATAGAGGACAATCTGAATTTAGCTCACAGCAACTTTGGAGTCTCTAAATGGACCCCTCTAGCGCCACCAACTGTCCGAAGTTGCACTTACGTGTAAGAATAAGAAACATAATTCAGTTTTCCTCGGATTCCTTGGCTCAAGACTAGTCTTTTTTGCTTCTCAATCTTGGATATAAGTTATTTATTGGAAAAACAAGATAAAAACGTAATGACTTTTGTGGTTTGAGCAGAATCCAGGTGCCGTTCAATGCACTGAAAGATTCATCGGACGTCCTGAAGCACACGAGCGCTTCTTGCTGTGTTGTGCTGAGCGTGTGGTCAGGTCTTCATGTCGGATCAGCGAGAGGCTGGAGGAGTCGTGGGTTAGTTGTTAGACTCCATGTTTGGGCCTAAAACGCTGTGGGTTTGGTTTGTAACTCAAACATGCTGTTTTAAATGCATGTCGTCCAGTGACTCTTGGAGTCTGTCATGATGAATATTTTAAGGAACTGTGTTTTTTAAGTTTGCACGCCGCAGTACACATGGTAATGCAAACGTTTGAGCCAAAAAATTGCAAAAATGCACAAAAACCAAAAATGCGGTGTGGAAAAAAAAATCCCCATATATGCAATTTTTATCCTCCATTTAGCCTTTTGTGCTGGCTTTAGTTTTTGGGCCTTTTCCAGTGAAAGGAAAGAGACATTTCTTGAATATACATGTCTTGTTCTAATTTGGTTCAATATATATATATATATGTATATAAACATTCTCTTTTATGCTGATTCTTCATTTAAATATGATTCTGCATATCTCCATAATATTAATCTTTCCATTCTAACTTTAGAGCGGAGGTGAAATGTTTTATAATGGCCGAAATATAAACAAACAACATTTCCCACTAGGAACAATTTCTTAAATATTATTATTTATGAAGTATGCATATAAATATATAAATTACATGTGCTTTGCCTGAATATGAATTGCAACGTTGTGTTTATATGCATAAGTTCATATTACATTGTAGTACTACAGTAGTGGGCAAAAATAATGTCCGGAGGGGATTCTTGTTTTTTTTTATGACCCTACAAATTCGATTAAACCATTAAAATATGAGGAAAATATTTTATATTTTTTAAATAATTAAATTATGAGGGAATAACAAAACACTAAACTTTGGTTAAGGTATTTATCTGACAAAATTATTCGTCAAACTACAGCTACAGGTTTTATTTTACTAAGCAAAAAGAAAAATGCATTGAAAAACAAAAAGCTGACAGGGAAAAGCACACAACATAATCAGTTATTAATATTTCATTGGTTCTCTCTTGTTTTTGCTCATACATTCTTTGTATGACAGTCTGGCCAAAAGTTAAGTTGCACAATTCGTCATGTTTCATTGCGTTATTATCACAAATAAAACTATTGACTCCAAGTACACATTATGATTACAAAACACATTTTTGATCATATTTAAATGAAGGGTGAAGATAGGCCAGATATCACTTTTGGCCGCTATTGTATAATATTATGCAAAGTGTCATTTCATAATCCTGATGATTTTTATATTTGTATGAGAGTGTGTCCAAACGTTTGACATGTTTAAATCAAGAGACTTGTAGGCGTTACACACAGGAATTATTTTGAGTGATTAAATGTCACATTGTTCTGTCAAGCATTTGTTTGATTTATTATTGAGATGTTTTTTTCTCTACGATGAACATTAACCTGTGATTGTCCATGAATTATTGGTATCAAATCGCTACATAAATCTGTCATTTCATCTAATATTCAGACCAACTGAAGTGGAGGAAGAGTTTGATGCTCTTCTGGAGAAATAAAACAATGGATGTTTTATATTCAGCAGCAAAACTAATATATTGAAATAGATTCATATGCTATTTTATATTCTTAGTTGAATGTGCATACAGTGTTTATAAGAATATGACTTACGAATATTATAAAGTGTTTCCAATTTGCATTACTGCTTTCATCATGTAACCACATTTTGTAAAAGGTTTGATGATAAATCCATTATTAGCACATTTTTGATTCATTTTAATTTCTTTAACAAGGAATAAAACATGTTTTTTTAATTCCTGTATATATAGAATGCATACCTATTATATTGATTTTAAATCTTAGACCTATTCTTCTTTATTACCTGATTTATTTCATCCTTTTAAAAAGTAAGGCTCATAAACACACACACACACACACACATGCACGTGTGTATATATATATTTATATATGTGTGTGTATATATATATATAACCTGATGTTTATTATTATTATTATTGAAGGTTGTTATTTTTGCAAGGTTAGCACATGCGCCAAACGCAACATTAAAAATCTAGTTTTCCGTGTCTAAATAAACCAAAGCTGTAGATTTGGCACAGAAAAGTCAAAAGACAAATAAACTAGTGCACAGACTGACCGGAGTTATTCTTTAATTGCTGTCGTTTTCCCTGAGTTTCACAGTAAAAACATTTCTCCCCCACAAACATTAAAATATAAGTATTCAAGTAAACTTAGAAATAAACATGCAAATTTTGGCTATAAGACATTACACAGTGTGTCTCGGCTTCAGTCAAGGGTTGTTTCATCTTTCATATATATATATATATATAAGAGAGTCAGGTTACACTTTATTTTAAGGTGTCATTGTTATAGTGGAATTATACATGTAAGTACTGAGTAATATTCAATAACAACATGTACTTATTATAAAATTAGGGTTTGGTTAAGGGATAGTTGCATGTAATTATGCATGATTTACTGTTATTACTACATGTAACGTGTAACAAGGACACTGTAAAATAAAGTGTTACCGACAGTTATTATGTCTGTGACCATTTAAATAAAGCCATGTGAGTCTTGTTGAAATGTTTTTATTTCATTCGCTTTAAAGCTAGCTTTAATAAATAATGGTCCACTGGTCCTGAGGTGAACAAAAACATAGAAAAGTCCTTCCCTCACTGATATCCGAGTCCAGGCGCAGTGGTCAGTCTCTGTCCGTACAGTGTGTACGGGGAGTAAAACGGGCCCGTGGCTGCAGGAACCGGCACCGGCCCGCCGCTCGTCTGTAACGGGCTCTTAGCGTACGGGTGATACCGCGTCCCGATCCCGAGCGTGTGAAGCGGGGACCTGAGCGCTAGCGGGGCTCCAGGCATGTGACACGCCGGAAGAGTTAAAGAGTTGGGATATCCCGACACGAGCTTCTCCGCGAACGCAGTGTGAGTCCGCAAGTGGCTCAGAAGCTCCTCTGAGCTGGAGAAGCGCTTGTCGCAGGGCCCGTTTACGGACACCCAGTTGCAAATGTGCTGGGACTCGTTGGGGATTAAAAAGCCGTACGGATACAGCGGGTGTCCGGGGAACGAGTGCGTGGCGGTTGACAGCGGGTGCATGGGATACATGAGCGGGTACCCGGGCTTGCTGTCGTGCGAGGCGCTGGATGAGAGATGGCTAGCGCAGTGGTAGCTCAGGCAGAACGGGTCTCGGCACATGATGGATGGAGGAGAGGCTCCGGCGAGGGGACTGGACCCTGTTTTACTGCTGAGATTCATCATCTGACCGCCTCCGCTGGGCTTGCTCGGGTCCAGGGACACGCCGTGGGATAGGAAGGGCTGAGCGTAGCCGGCGTACGCTCCGGGATACGCTAGTCCTGCGGGGGAGATGGGGAACACGGTGTGGCCGGTTCTGTAGGGAGAAACCGGCGCTACGAGTCCCGATCCGAGAACGGACGAGGCCGAGGATGTGGGAACGCTGTCAGATGTGACCGGCTTGGAAACATCCTTTGCCTCGCTGTTACTCTCAGTTCTTCCCGGTGTATCCGGAGTGGAGCTTTTACGCGCATCGCTTTCCTTTTTCCCTGTTTTATCCCCTGATTTATCTCCGGGTTGCGGAGAGATGGAGCTGCAGGAGTTCGGACTCCCCGTGCGCGGCGTGACGGGTCGACAGGTGGCGCTCGGGACACGGAAGCTGGTCTTATCTCCACTCGTGTCTTTTCTCTCGGATGATTTGGCGTATGGCTTGAAACTGGATTTGTCCTCGGCTCCGATGTCGCTGATCTTCAGCGGGCTGGATTTGCCGTCCTTGTCCGAGGCGACGGCCGAGAGTTTCGTCGAGGAGAGGGGATCCGACTTCCCAATTTGGGAGCATGTTTGTGCGAGGAGGGCGAGCGGACTCTTCTTGGCATCCAACTGTGAAAACAGACAGATTTAAGTATATTATAGTTTCAAAACAACACTCATATTTACATTTGGCATTACCACTGAATGAAAATAATGATGCTTTCCACATAAATGTGCAATCTATCTATCTATCTATCTATCTATCTATCTATCTATCTATCTATCTATCTATCTATCTATTAATTATTAATAATATTAATTATTTCCAACTGTGAAAACAGACCGGTTTAAGTATACTATAGTTTCAAAAGAACACTCATATTTACATTTGGCATTACCACTGAATTGAACTACTAAAAATATTGATGCTTTCCACATAAATGTGCAATCTATCTATCTATCTATCTATCTATCTATATTAATTATTTCCAACTGTGAAAACAGACCGGTTTAAGTATACTATAGTTTCAAAAGAACACTCATATTTACATGTGGCATTACCGCTGAATTGAACTACTAAAAATATTGATGCTTTCCACATAAATGTGCATTTAATTAATGAGTTCATGACATTATCAAGGGTAAAAAGGGTAAATGTTTAGTGTTGGTTCACGTTAGGCGCTGTGAAACCTTTGAGCACGACTCAAGCCTCTTGAATCTTAAATCTAAAATGCTGCAGAGACATTAAATCAAATGTCAAGAGGGTTTGTTATATCCCTCTTTACAGCAATAAAATGTGTGTCCATATGGCAACATATAGTTTTCCTTCCCTTTATATAACAAAATAAAAATGCATTGTTGGAACTGGAAGTAGAAGGTCAGTTTTTAAGGAAACCATTAATAATATTTATTTTATTTTTCATACAAGACTCAAAATTGACTGGAAAAGATGCATAAATAGTGGAAAGTATTTATTTTTACACTTTGCAGTATTTATGCATCTTTGATAAATGTTCACAAAGCAACTTTGCCTTACAGAATTAGTATAGAATTATCGTATGGCAATTCGCATAGAATTGCAGTGATGCAATTTCAGAAATGCTGAGGTTTATAGAGGCCTAATTATTTATGCATAAAAACAATTCTCCAATGTTGCGCTTATAAGCTTTTATCGCCAGTATTAAATCACAATTATTCGCTTATTTTGAGTTTGTAAGAGTATAAATATATCAGTGCACAACAGACACATTAAAGTAATTAGATAAATTAATACTTTTAAGAAAAGTTTTTTTTAAGGTTGCCATAGGCTATAAACGTTATCAAAAAATAAAAAAGGCTGCGCGTTCAGTATTTGCGCGTTCACACGGCAGATTAAGAGTTGAAAATAAAGACTGGAATGAGGAAAAAAGAAGAAGAAAGGTGTTTCGTGTCGCAAACTGTCAGCTTTACCCATAGACTGTAAAAAAAAAAATACTGCGAAGTATAAAGGGTTAATTATAACCTCTGGTAAATATTAGTGTATTTTCAACACGAAAAGGCTGCGCGTTCAGTATTTGCGCATTCACACAGTAGATAAAGAGTTGAAAATAAAGACTGGAATGAGGAAAAAAGAAGAAGAAATGTGTTGTTTCGTGTCGCAAACTGTCAGCTTTACCCATAGACTGTGAAATAAATAGTCTTTACCTCAATCGGGCTGACGGGAGTGGACGGGAGCGGCTGAAGATAGTCCGGGTGAAGGATGTGTCCCGTGCGCGCGCTCAGCATTTTCAACACTTTCACGGGTAAACGGCTCGCCTGGCGCTGCGGGTCTGCGGGAGACACTGAGTGCTGGACGGGTTCACGGCTTCGGCTCTCGTCCCACACTGGATACACCACACTAAACACAGCAGACTCCGTAGGCAATGTGATCATGTCCCACTTCTCTCTGCGTAATCTGGAAACGCATCTGACAAAAAGTATTTCCCAAGAAGGCAAACAAATGTGTCCAAATGTTTAAAAAAAAACACACAATATAATCCTTAAAGGTTATTGCTGGGGAAAGGTTGCAGAGAGACTTCGGAGCGCATCTTATCTTCCGCGTCGCGCACTCGCATTGAGCTCAGCTCACACATACCTCGCGTTCACGCGCACCCGGGACTAAAGCCTTCACTGGCGTCCAATCAGAGCGCCGCGTGAGGTGATTGACAGGTCCAAGGGATGTGAGACGTCACCGTTGTGGGCGTTTGTTTTGGCCATATTGAGGAGGTGAAAACAATCTCACATCAATATATAAATCCTATCTTGTTATAAAACAAATCTAGTATTATAATTTATAGGCTCTATTCTTTTAATGTTAATACAAAAAAAAAAAAAGCACACCAGGTTTGATAATAAATCTGGTGTGATTTTTTGTGTGTGTGTGTGCTTACATGAGTGATGGCTTCTTCACAGGTCATCTCAGACTGGTATTAGAAATGTCTGCAGCTATAAACTACAAACTTGAGTAATGTAGAGAATTCTGCAGCAGTTTTACCGGCCCCAATAAAAAACATTATACTCTGATGACACGTCCAACAAATATTTCCAAAAACCATAAACCCAAAGTGTAAAAATGAATTGGAGAAGTAGTCATAAATGTCATATCTGGTGATTAAAACGAAAAATATGGTATTGCGGTAAATATGGTAATTGTATTCTATCTATCTATCTATCTATCTATCTATCTATCTATCTATCTATCTATCTATCTATCTATCTATCTATCTATCTATCTATCTATCTATCTATCTATCTATCTATCTATCTATCTATCTATCTATCTATCTATCTATCTATCTATCTATCGTTTAGTAATCCAGTGTTTATCTCTCTATCTCTGAATATGAATAGTTTAGTAATCCAGTGGTGATTGTTATAAATGAAGGCTCTGGAACACATGCACTGATGGATGAGTGTGTGTTGCTGTGTTCAGTGTGTGTGTGTTGCTGTGTTCAGTGGAGGCTGTCAGCTCTCGGTTCTGCCGGTGAGTTATTAGGGCCAGAAACTCCCCCTTTATTGTGTGTGTGATGGATGACGCCCAGCACACGGGCGTTATCCCGTAATGGGAACACATTTCAGACGGGCCATATTTCACCACATTTAAGTAGAAAGTTTTGAACGCCTCCTCGATATTTCACACCCTTTTGGCATATTTATGGAAAACTCCACGCATGCAAATATAATTACACGCTACTGCCTGTAGGACTAAACAGGGCTACAAAACACACACTGTAGTGCAGGTACAGTTTTATTAAAGCAAGTTCTTTTGTTTTATAAATTTAACTCTGGAGTTCATTTAATGATATCAGTTTAATATGAATTTTTTTTTTTTTTTTTTTTTAATGAGCCTTCAAACTTGTTTGATCTTCTGGCTAGAAAATATTACTATAATATTAATCAATATTAAATATTTGCTTCTTTGTTTGTTTAGATACACATAACAATATTCCATTAGAACCTAGAGAGACTAGGTAGGATGTTACTATACACACTACTATACACACTACTATACACTATACACACTACTATACACACTACTATACACACTACACACTACTATACACACTATACACTACTATACACACTATACACACTACTATACACACTACTATACACACTACACACTACTATACACACTATACACTACTATACACACTACACACTACTATACACACTATACACTACTATATACACTACACACTACTATACACACTATACACTACTATACACACACTACTATACACACTATACACTACTATACACACTATACACACTATACACTACTATACACACTATATGCTACTATATATACACACTATACACACTACACTACTTTACACACTACTATACACTATACACTACTTTACACACTACTATACACTATACACACTACTATACACACTACACACTACTATACACACTATTCACTACTATACACACTACTATACACACTATACACACTATTCACTACTATACACACTACTATACACACTATACACTACTATACACACTACTATACACACTACACACTACTGTACACACTATTCACTAGTATACACACTACTATACACACTATACACTACTATACACACTACACTACTATACATACACTACTATACACACTATTCACTACTATACACACTACTATACACACTATACACTACTATACACACTACTATACACACTATACACTACTATACACACTACTATACACACTATACACTACTATACACACTACTATACACACTATACACTACTATACACACTACACACTACTATACACACTACTATACACTACTATACACACTACTATACACTGCTATACACTACTATACACAGTACTATACACTAGACACTACCATACACACTACTATACACTACTATACACTACTAGACACTACTATACACACTACACACTACTATACACACTATACACTACTATACATTACTAGACACTACTATACACACTATACACTACTATACACTACTATACACTACTAGACACTACTATACACACTACACACTACTATACACACTATACACTACTATACATTACTAGACACTACTATACACACTACTATACACTACTATACACTACTATACACACTACTATACACACTACTATACACTACTATACACACTACTATACACTATACACAAAAGACAGAATATTAATATTCAGATTTAATACATTATATTCATAATAACATGTGACTAGGATCTGATGCATTTATAATATTTGTAAAACGTTTAGCAGTTTCTTTGGAAATTCATTTGATTAATATTCCTTTGCATATGTAGGCCTGGGCAAGCTTTGACGGCTCATGAGGACGGGAAGTAAATGTTGGTAATTAATAGCGGCTGTTAATTATTGTGTTTACAGTTGCATGCTTTGTTTTGTATAAAGTCACTATCATGGAAATGTCAAAACTTTACTCACTGTTTTTGAGCTGTACTCAATTATAATATGGAGCTAATAATGCAGAAGCATTAAGTATCTGAATGCAGAACAAGGCAAAGGAAAGCGATTGATTGCCGGCTGAGAGAGGAGGATCAGTTAGTAAGAGATAAGCCAGTAATTGAGGTTATTGCTTTTATTGGGAATAGGGAGCACCGGAGAGATGTTGAGTTGTACAGCAGGATCATCTTCTGCTCTGCTCATTATCTTCTGCTCATTAATCCACGGCAGAGACGCATCGAGCAGGACCTGATGGGGTGAAGAAAGAGAAGACGCAGAGCTCATGCAAACATATGGCGAGCTGGTTTCCCTGGATGGCGTGTGGTCGAGCAGCGGTGCAATAAATAAACCTGCGCGCACACACACACACACACACACACACACACACACTCATCATCCTTTACTTGTGATACTAACCTGAAAACATGCAGGCATTCTTGCACTAAGAGCCGGGTTCATCTTAACAAACAAATGCACATTCAAGATTTTCACATTAGTAAAGTGTAGTGGTGTTAATGCGAATAGAAAACAATGCAACCTTTTAATTAATACAATGATTAATCACATCCAAAATAAAAGTTTGTGTTTACATAATACATGTGTGTGTACTGTGCATAAATATTGTGTATATATAAATACACACACATGCATGTATATATTTAAGAAAAAATTATTATTTATATAATATAAATGATGCATACATGCATATGTGTGTATTTATATATAAAAAATAATTATACACAGTACACACACACACACATATACACTCACCGGCCACTTTATTAGGTACCCCATGCTAGTAACGGGTTGGACCCCCTTTTGCCTTCAGAACTGCCTCAATTCTTCGTGGCATAGATTCAACAAGGTGCTGGAAGCATTCCTCAGGGAGTTTGGTCCATATTGACATGATGGCATCACACAGTTGCCGCAGATTTGTCGGCTGCACATCCATGATGCGAATCTCCCGTTCCACCACATCCCAAAGATGCTCTATTGGGTTGAGATCTGGTGACTGTGGAGGCCATTTTAGTACAGTGAACTCATTGTCATGTTCAAGAAACCAATTTGAAATGATTAGAGCTTTGTGACATGGTGGAAGTAGCCATCAGAGGATGGGTACATGGTGGCCATAAAGGGATGGACATGGTCAGAAACAATGCTCAGGTAGGCCGTGGCATTTAAACGATGCCCAATTGGCACTAAGGGGCCTAAAGTGTGCCAGGAAAACATCCCCCACACCATTACACCACCACCACCAGCCTGCACAGTGGTAACAAGGCATGATGGTTCCATGTTCTCATTCTGTTTACGCCAAATTCTGACTCTAACATCTTAATGTCTCAACAGAAATCGAGACTCATCAGACCAGGCAACATTTTTCCAGTCTTCAACTGTTCAATTTTGGTGAGCTCTTGCAAATTGTAGCCTCTTTTTCCTATTTGTAGTGGAGATGAGTGGTACCCGGTGGAGTCTTCTGCTGTTGTAGCCCATCCGCCTCAAGGTTGTGCGTGTTGTGGCTTCACAAATGCTTTGCTGCATACCTCGGTTGTAACGAGTGGTTATTTCAGTCACTGTTGCCCTTCTATCAGCTCGAACCAGTCTGGCCATTCTCCTCTGACCTCTGGCATCAACAAGGCATTTCCGCCCACAGAACTGCCGCTCACTGGATGTTTTTTCTTTTTCGGACCATTCTCTGTAAACCCTAGAGATGGTTGTGCGTGAAAATCCCAGTAGATTAGCAGTTTCTGAAATACTCAGACCGGCCCTTCTGGCACCAACAATCATGCCACGTTCAAAGTCACTCAAATCAACTTTCTTCCCCATACTGATGCTCGGTTTGAACTGCAGGAGATTGTCTTGACCATGTCTACATGCCTAAATGCACTGAGTTGCCGCCATGTGATTGGCTGCTTAGAAATTAAGTGTTAACGAGCAGTTGGACAGGTGTACCTAATAAAGTGGCCGGTGAGTGTATATATGTATATATTTATTTTATTTATAAATATAAATATTTATGAATATGAATTTATTTATTTTAAAGATCTAAATTGGACACAAAATTAAAATAAGCATTCAGACACTATGTCTGAATGTTTGATATTTAGTTCTGAGAAAAGCCTCTACGACGATTGATTCTGGTACTTTGTTATCTAATGCAATGGCATTCACACACGTTTAAGTGTCCTAATAGTTTTCTGGTTTGTCTGTATCATTACAGGCGTTTAACAGCGCTTGTCATCAGTGAGCAGTGACAGGCTGTAATACTGGCACAGATCGACACACTGAACCATTAGCCCTGACAGATAGACAGGATTAGACTGGTGAAAGGATGCATTCGTGGCTTCTAAGCTGTCATTTCATACCTCCGTTCTCAAGCTGTCAAGATGCCGGAGCTCTTAAGAGGAGTTTTAACCTCGTCACATGACATCTCTCACCATTACCGGACAGAATCCTGTTTGCTCTCTTAGTGCTGGCGTCAACAGATGCGAAGGTCAGGAACGTCTCACTTTAATGTGTGGTGATCCCCATTGTGTGCAGGTGCTTGTTAGGCTGGTTTGGTTTAGATGGTCTATAGTTTACATGCTGTTGTAGTTGTTGCGGATTGACTCGATGTAATAAGCAGGTTATTAGATCTACAAAATTTATTTGAAAGAGAACCACAATGGCATAAAGCTCAAGGGCCTCCATTGAGTGTTTGAGGCGGTCCTTATATCCGGGTCAGGTGCATAGCAGGACCAATCACAGTCTTCCTCAATTTTCTACCGATTCTCAAACGGTTTGGTTTGTTATAAACGTCAGACATGTAGTTATGACACTGCATACTTATGAATAATAAGTGTATGTATAAATAATCATCCAGAATTACAGCCACGTTAATAACGTTTGTAAGAAACCAAACCGTTTGTAAATCCGTCAAGATTTCAACGAGATAAGAGTATTTGTGTTGGTGCTGATCACTCATCTTACATCAGGCACCACAGAGCCCGCCAGAAAGCTTGCCTGTGACAAGATGGCCGCCGGTGATGACGATAGAGACTCCGCCGTAAGACATCAAGCCTTTATTATGGATATCTATGGAGGTAACGCCCATCTGAAACACAAACATGTCTACAGACAAAGAGAGAGAGAAACAATATACACACAAGGACAGTCGATATAAACACAAAGGGTCGTAACAAAAGTCTTTGAGTCAGTCAACCCTACAAACGCTTCACTATCTAATGGAGTGGGAACCCAATAATATGGGGGAAATATTAACGCACAAACAGCAAGACACCATTCCAGGAAACTGCTAATTGTTTTTAAGTAATTACCTATTTAAAAGTTTTTTCCTTGATAAAAAAAGTCTTCATGCCTTAAAAAAAATCATGAATGTAACTCGACACCCTCGCCTCATTTAGTATGCGCGGTTCTATGAATATGCAAATGAGCCCCGCCTCCACTCACTCACTCAGCTCAGTTGACGATCACACGTTGATCTGATTGGTTACAAGGTCGTTTGTGACGTCAGAAACACCAGCGATTTCAAACCGTGTTTTTGAGACTGTCTTTGGTTCACTGCAGTTTTAAGCAGAAAATACTCAGCAATGCTGTCGACTTATGAACTTACACATGGTTTGTCTTAAAGCACATTAAAAACACCACAAACAACATTAAAAGCTTGATTTTCAACTCAGGACTTTACGTAATTATGTGTGAACTTGAGTGAAAACAGTAAAGCCCACACTCATTTTCCCCCCAGTGTATAGATGACAGAAAGCCATACAGGTTTTGAACGAGTAAATATGACAATTTTCATTTTCGCGTGAACTTCTCCTCTAAGCTCGAGTCTTAAACTCTGAGTAGACAGGATCCATTACCCGCCAGCGCTCGGCGTGATCTACGGCTGAAGATGACTTTGAGAAGACGTGTTTTTGACTGCAACATTCATCTCTATAGCAGCAGGTGTGTCTCAGGTGCTCCTCAGCTTAGGCCTCGTCCATGATAACGTGTCCCGTTCCCTCCATCACACTCCTCTTCTTCACTCCTCTGCCGACGTTAACCCGATCAGGCCCGTCTCAAACTCTCACAACTGCTCAACTCAGCCTGAGCGCTGTGACCACAGACAGAAGAAGAGGGTTTGGTGACGACTCCTTTTTAAGGGTGTCTTATTAATTAGTTAAAGCTGTGGACTTTGGAGCCTCGTGAGGAACATAAGACTGAGGGATTACAGACGGACATCACTGTTATCAGCAGGTGCGCGTCCTTTAGTTCTGCCTCTGAATACATCTGACGACTCTGGCAATCTCTGCTAACACTGGAACTAATTCCTGCAGCGTGCAGCCTGACATCTGCCATATTATTGTCAGAAGAACTCTTTGAAACATTCTCATATTCGGAAGGCCCTTCACTTTTACTAACAGTCTTATGAGGATCATTTGGCACAAAGTTTCTTCAAGGCAAGTCAGGCCAGTCGGCGGCCATCTTGGTCTAGCGGAATAGACGTGCATGGACGGGCCATTCGGGTAAATCTCCCAAAAAACGTTTGATAAGAGTTGGTTTAAATACGAACACAAATAATCTGGTTAAATAATGGTTTCATAAATGTTGCTCAGATTAAACTATTTTTCAGTTAATGCATGCATGCATGTTGCGATTGGCTTTTTAACTGAAATGTGGGACGTCCATTTTCTATAATCCACCATTGATATTTTTATTGTCTCTCTTTGGCAACAGCATCTTGTTTTTAAATAATTTTCAGCTAGATCATACTGAGACTATAGTGAAAATAT
Organism: Rhinichthys klamathensis goyatoka; assembly: GCF_029890125.1. Lineage (NCBI taxonomy): Eukaryota > Metazoa > Chordata > Actinopteri > Cypriniformes > Leuciscidae > Rhinichthys > Rhinichthys klamathensis. Next base: position 194,540 of record NW_026607239.1, on the reverse strand, counting down.
GTGTTTAAAGTAATATGTAAGAATTTTGTAATAAAATATCCAAAAATCACTTGCACAGTGTGATATATTTCCTGCAGTTGTGTACTTACAATATCCCAAAAGTCTCCAAAGATTTTTTATTTCAGAGAAATTCCAATTTTGAATAAGTGGCCGTCCCGGAAATAAATGTCGCCTGTCAATGACGCAATATCCGCGCTATCCTCGGTTTCCGCTCATACTGCCATAGCCATGACGTAACCATGGCGACAGACGTGGACAACTGCGTAGTCTGTGCGTGGTCTATGTTTGAAAGAAACAAGAACTGCGAGCCGCTAAACATTACGCAGTTCTTGTTTCTTTCAAACATAGACCATGGCAAGCAGTCTTTGGGACAAACAAGGAGAACTAAAATGAGGATCAATATCAGCGTGGCGTTTCTGAGATGCCGAGAGCTAGCGTCCGCGACTAACTCGGACTCGACAGAGCTTCACGAGTCACGACTTGACAGCTTTATTAGACAGGTGAGCAAATGTACAAACAAATCAATGTTATATAACGTTAGCTCAACATGATGAAATGTTAGAATATTGTCAGTATGTTATTCTAATATTGATCTCTTACTGCTAGTTTCGTATAGCAAACAAACTAACACGTAGTATAACATTATAACTTTCAACACACATTTAAATGCCGTTTAGTGTGATAGTGTAACGTTAGACCGAGTGAAGCAGCGCTGCGTTCCCTCACAAGTTTAATTCGTCTAATACACTGACCTGTGTGAGTAATCCAGCACTTGCGGGTAGTTCGGTAGAATTAAATGTCCTTATTCTTTACATCCGCGGGACTCGCGTGTGATATCTGTCTCTTTAGCAATCGCGACCTGCTTCATACCACTGTAATGTTAAAAAACATGAATGTTTGCACTCATCCATAAACATTATTAGATCCATCAGCTTGACAGCAAGTCCCAACATTCAGCTCATCACTGCGTCATCAACCTACGACTGTGTTATTGTTGGAAACTGCGCACTCTTGTGGAGAAAAAACCTCAATTTTGTGCCTTTAAATGGGGGAACATGTTTTTTTATATATAAAAACGGGGAAACCTAAGGTTTATGATGTAAACTAAAGATGAAATATTAAAGCAATATGAAGTGTGGATTTTTATCTCAAGTAAGGGAAGGTTTTAGCTTTAAATCCCATTTTACACCATTTTATTAGGTAAAATCACTCTAACGCACAACTTTAAAGGGACACTTCACCCATTTGCATTAAGCTTTGTATTGTTAGAAACCAAGTCATATATTATAATGATCGTGGATTTTTCCTTTATTTTTCCCTGAGATGGGAGAAATAAGGATTTAAGTGTTTTACTTCCTGCTTATTATGACGTAAAAATCGTAATTTTGCATCATAATAAGCAGGAAGTCACATTTCATTGAAAAGTGTAGAGACTACAAACAGTAGCTCATCATTTATTCAGGGGGAGGGGCCCACTCACGCTACAGACCTATTACAGATCAGTGGGTGGGACTTAACTTGCCGAAACTAATAGCAATATCCAGACGTCAGATTGCCAACACGAGCGGGTAGAACAACATGACCAGTGCGGGCTCCTCGTCCGTGACAGGCACAGGTCACGGTCTCGCGTTCTACCCGCTCGTGTCGGCAATCCGACTGAAATATCCAGCTCCAGATTGCCAGTACTGCGGGCACCAGTAAGTTGAGGAAGCTCAGGAGGAACTATTGTTGTTACTATTGTATTGTTGAACTTTTATTGTTATCATAATTATTTTTGTTGATATCATTATTGAAATAAATGGTTCACATTTACGTTGTTTTCCTTATTAGTGTTTTATTCCACGTGTATGTTAGATAAATTTGGACGACCAACATTCCATCAGTGGAATTAATGTTACTAACCTACTGTTACCTTACATGATAATAGATAACAAAATAATGGTCATGCCTACATATTTTTATAATTATTTTGCAAATCCAAATTGCATTACAATGTTCGGACTGAACATTCAACATAAATAGAAACGAGGAGTAATTCAATAATGATTTCGGCAACAAACTAGATTTTTTTTCTGTGAAATGAATTTCAAACTCTGGCGGCACCCAGCCTTGTGGACGGTAGAGTGCTTTCTCTGAATCTGATAGGCGGATACCTCCTCAGCATTGTTCTGGATTAGTGGGAGTGGCTTGCGGAGCTGTGCAATGTGGTGCATTGTGGGAGTTGTGGTTTTCAGTACAAATGTGCCCTAAAGTTACTTTCTGTCTTTACTCGGTCAAGAAGGCACCAAATTCGAAAATTGTATTATATTTCGACTACATATATGACCCACTTTCAATAAAGATGAATGTTCCCACGGGTTAAATGCTCCTTTAAAGCGCCTACATTCACACCAATAAAATATGCAAAACTGAAATTTAATTGGAAATATATTAGAATTTTAATAATCAGGATGAACAATTAAGTTCATGTTAGTTCACAGTTGTCAAGCAATTTTGCAAAACACACACTCTACATACTAAGTGAAGACATTCAGAATTTAAATTAATGTTATTATTCTGAACTTTGCTAGTGGTTTCAGACTCCTAGACTGATTGTTGCGTTTTGAAACCGCTCTTGTTTATACTTTAGATCAGGAGTGTCATAGATGAACGAGTGTGTGTGTGTGTGGTGTTGGTCCGAGTTGCTCGTCTCAGGTTAAGTGCATTAGCGCAGTGATGGGATTACTGTCACACGATCTCCAGCGCTCCCAGTGAATAGTCTTAGCGTGTCTCATGGGCCAGATTAGGGATTACCTGCCGGGACGCTTCCATCAGGATTATGGGAGAGTCAGGTGAGGAGGATCACATGACCGGCGCTCGCTCCCACAGTCTGAAACACTTTCCACTATTTCCTTTGTTTTCAATTCCTTTTTCTGTTTTCCTATTTCCATTTAGTTTTCTTATACCTTTTTTCCTATTTCCTTCCTCACTTAAATTAACATCTTTTTTCTTTCTTTTAACACTTCCTTTCCATATCCTTTTTAATTCCTGTTTCTTTTCCTGTAACTTTTTATTTCCTTTACCTTTTTACTTCTCTCTGTTTTATTTCCTTCCTTTCTTGTTTCCTTTTCCCACTTCCATTTCCTTTCACTTTTTCATTTCTTTCTTTTTACCTCCCTTTCCCATTTATTTAATTTCCTTTTTTCCCTTACTTTTTCCACTTCCATTTCCCTTCTAATAAGTTTCTTTTTCCTTCCCCTTCCTTTCTTGTTTTCTTTTCCTTTTCTTGTTTATTTCCTTTTGACTTAATTTCCTTCTTTTCCTTTTCCTTTTTATACTTACATTTTACTTATTTTCTTCGTTTCTTGTTTTTCCCACTTCCATTTCCTTTCCTTTTCTCATTTACCCCTTATTTTCTTTTCCCTTTCATTTCCTTTATTTTCCCCCTTTCCTTCTCTGCCTGCTTTATTTCCTTTCTCATTCTTTTCCATTCATTTTCTTACTTTTTCCACTTCCATTTCCCTTTCCTTTTTTTCTTCCCATTTCTTCATTTCCTTTACATTTCCCATTTCTGTTTACTTTAAACTTTTCTTTTACCATTTCGGTTTGCTTTACTTACTTTCTTGTTCCATTCCTTTCTCATTTGAAAGTAATTTCCTTACATCGCCTCCCTTTCTCTCCTTCTCCCTCCTTATCTGGCAGTTTAGTGGTCAGAGATTCAGAAAATATGGCCAAAGTGAGTCCAGTGACAATGTTAATAAGACATGTTTTCGAATCCAGAATTGAGACATCTTCAACATAATAACTTTCCTAATGAATCCTTCAGATCGCGGCTTCTGTCCAACATTAAAGCTCCAGCACGGCTCGTCTGTCACACTCATGTTTAGCGCTGCATTTCTTCTCCTTTCTCTCCACGGTTGGATTTGTCGAGCTGCATCACGTCTCTCCCGTCAGAGCTGAAGTTCTCCGGCTCTGGAGCCGCTCGTCGGATTGAATGATTAAGTGTGAAGCGGCTCTGAGGCCGACGGGAGGCAGGTTCCTGATCTCTCGCTCCTGCCCTGCGAGGCCTGCTGGGACGGAGCCGCGAGGGCCCGACGCACACTCACACGCAAACTCAAACTCCTGTCTGCAAACTCACTCGCACTTTTCATTTTGATCCGCATTTACCTTTACATTTCAGATTTGAGTGTTGCTTGTGTCGCATCAATAATGCAACACCTAAAAATCAATTACGGACTGTGTAAATAATCCAGTTTGCACCTAAACAGAAAATTGCTGTGGAAATTCATCCTTGATCTATTTATTTTCTTATTTTAATCATGTAAAAATGCATTACAAATTCTATTGTCAGCATAACTATTTGAGTGAAAAGTTATTAATTAATTAACATGAATCTATCTATCTATCTATCTATCTATCTATCTATCTATCTATCTATCTATCTATCTATCTATCTATCTATCTATCTATCTATCTATCTATCTATCTATCTATCTATCTATCCATCTATATCGTTCCATCTATATCGTTCTATCTATCTATCTATCTATCTATCTATCTA
>NW_026607239.1:132500-185000 GCF_029890125.1 Rhinichthys klamathensis goyatoka | reverse complement strand
TGAGTTATGATAGGCATCAGACCACAACAGAGCGTCTTTCTTCAAACACACACACACTGTTTGCGATACAGATACGGTAACCTTTGAAGATCTTATCGCGCTTGCTCTTCATTTCCTGAACGCTGCAGTGTTTGCGGTGCACAGGTTTCATGGCCTCGTCCCGAAACACAGCGAATGACCTCCATAGACGGCTTTTGTAACATTATAATGTTTTTACTGTCACTTTTGATCAATTTAATGCGTCCTTGCTGAATAAAAGTATTAATCTCGAACTTTTGAATAGCTGTTTATATGCAGGGAATCTGAAAACAAAAGGCAAAAATGACTTTATTGACAATTAACTAGACATGTATTATAGTCCCACCACAGCTCAAATAAAACATGTTTGTGCAGAAAATTGATTGAATTTCATGAAAACCCTCAGATTGCATTGCTCTGTGTACTTCAGATGTGCTCTGCGATCCCATGATGCATTGCGTGAGCTCATCCAGAGAGAAATATTGCATATCAAATGCATGAAAGTAGTATATTGAAAAGTATGACTATTTTAGAAAACCATTATATCAGGTTTCTCATTCAAACGTGATTAAATTGACTTGAAACGGTGACTGGCTCAATTATATATGTTTAACTTGTGTTTATATGTTATATCTTGCATCTGTACAGTTTTGTTGCATCTTGTACAATGACAATAAATCATCTTGTTTTCATTTTGAAATAAAATATTTCAATCAAGTAGCTGGATCTAAAATTTTCAGCCTTATTAAACTCGAATATTTGGCGTGCTTGTATGATGGAGCACACACACACACACACACACACACACACACGTGTGTACGCATGCTGGCATTGACTGATGATTAACAGGCGCTCAGGTGGGAGTCAGCGAGAGGATCGGGACCCAATCAGCCTGTCGGAAAATGACATGTTAATGGCAGTCTTTAGTGTGTGTATGATGTGTGTGTGACAGCTGCGGCAGTGCAGTAATAGCTCGTCTTTGTTCTGTGGCTGTACAGTGTGTGTCGCTGAAACCTCACCTGTCCTGAGAGTGACAGCTCGAGTATTATCAGAGCCATTAACAGCTTCTGAGTCCATTCCTGCAGTTCTGCTATAGCTGAAGCTTTAATTACACACTGCAGAGAGAGAGAGAGAGAGAGAGAGAAGCTCAGGACAATCATCGAGAGAAAGAGAGAGAGAGAGAGAGAGAGAGAGAGAGAGAGAGAGAGAGAGAGAGAGAGAGAGAGAGAGAGAGAGAGAGAGAGAGAGAGAGAGAAGCTCAGGACAATCATCGGGAGAGAGAGAGAGAGAGAGAGAGAGAGAGAGGCTCAGGACAATCATCAGGAGAGAGAGAGAGAGAGAGAGAGAGAGAGAGAGAGAGAGAGAGAGAGAGAGAGAGAGAGAGACCTTCAGGATAAAGGCCTGTGTTCACACATGGCTCCAGTCAACTCCATCATTCCCAGAATGCACCTTGAAACCAATCGAGCGTTGGCTGATCAGAATGTCACAGTCACCATAAAATGACCAATTAATACAAAATGACCTACTAAATTAACTAAAACTAGGATTACAAAATAATACAAGGTGTATAGACATTTTTTTAAACTAATACAAATGACAAAAACAAAAATTACTCAAATTTTAACTAAAATAAAAATACATTTTGAAAATCAGATTTTTACCATATTACTCGTATTATTCAGTACCATGGTTTATGTATAGAACTATTAACTGCATTAAATTGATAAAAATGTACAACAATATTAATTTATATAAATGTACATTTGTAATTTTATTATAGTAATTCAGTGTTATGTTAAATTAAATTATATTGAAATTTTAATTATATTTATTACGTAATTTGTAATATATTAATTTGTAATGACCTAATTAATTTATTAAGTTATATTAATTTTAATCGTATCAATATGAGTTGCATTCATTTATAATTGTAATTGTATTTATATTAATGTATTAAGTTATATTAATTTTAATAATTGATTGCGGTGCATTAATTTGTAATTGTAGTTTTAATTATATTAATTTGTTAAGTTAGATTAATTTATAATTGTATTATTAATTTTAATTATACTAATTTATCATTTTTATCTCTGCATGCATTTCCTGGAAATTGAACCAATTCAATTCACCTTCTTTTTTTTCCTTTTTTTATGAGGGATTGGGTGATTTGTTATTTGTGTGTGTGTGTGTGTGTGTGTGTGTGTGTGTGTGTGTGTGTGTGTGTTTATGCTCATGCATCTGTGTGTGAAACGGATGTAAACTGATCTGAGTGTGTAATGAGACTCTTCTCGTTAATCCTGCAGATCTTTGGATGCCGTTCACATCGAAACACCTTCACATCCGCAGTCGTAACTCACACCAAAACAATCAGTGTGTGTGTGCGACTGGACTGACCGAGACTGACCATCTTCATGCTTCAGTGAAGTTAAAGGGATAGTTCACTTTGAAATTAATTTTTGATATGTTTTAGCTTACCTCAAGGGCATCCAAGATGTAGGTGTCTTTGTTTCCGCAGTAGTTTCAATTTTGTTATTTTTAGGTCAAACCGTTCTTGTCTGTCAGTCATATAATGCAGGTCTATGGTGTCCACCTCAAAGAGCATGCACAGAGAAGTCCAAATTAAACATGATTTAATGACTCGTAAATGTAAGTACACATTGATGGCCTAAGACACGAAACGAGCGGTTTGTGTGAGAAAACGAACAGTATTTATATAGTTTTTACCTCTTGTAAACACAGCCACGTCCAAGTGATCTGAGGGCGCGGGCGCTTCGGTCTGCGCAAGTGCCGGAAAGCGCCGGAAGTGATCTCTCGCGCGTGTACGTCACTCATACAATTGTTTTATTTATTTATTTTTTCGTGTCTTAGGCCATCAATGTGTACTTACATTTACGAGTCATTAAATCATGTTTAATTTGGACTTCTCTGAGCATGCTCTTTGAGGTGGTGACCATAGACCTGCATTATATGACTGACAGACAAGAACGGTTTGACCTAAAAATAACAAAATTGAAAATACTGCGGAAACAAAGACACCTGCATCTTGGATGCCCTTGAGGTAAGCTAAAACATATAAAAAAATTAATTTCAAAGTGAACTATCCCTTTAAGTGAAGTTTTAGCCCTAACACTGTGTCAGCCAATCAATCAACCATGGACCAATGAGAATTCAGTATGCAAATACCACAATGATGTCATCGCGGTTGGATACATTTTGAAAAGTGAACATTCTATCAGTCAAAGCGAGTTCAAACTTTCACATTACATTTCTTAAAGTATAACATTACAACCACAGAAAAGACCCTTTTGATTTACAGTGTGAGCTGAGTTAATTTCAGAAGTTTAATACTCAGAGGTTTAGAACAAATCTTTCTGATGATGAATGTTATGTCTGTGATTCTGTTCTTCTCTGTTCGCGCCTCGTTTATCACTATGGTTTATCACGATGATCACGTGTTTCTCCACCGCTCGCGAGATGATGAATTGTGCGCGCGCGTGCACGAGGCGGTGTGCTGAACGCATCCGAGATCTGATGTTTCCAAGCCAAACTAGTGAGACAAACCTTCGGTTCTTGATCTATTCTAGTGGCTCTCGACCACGTCACAAAACTCTGTGAACACACAGTGGAAAACAAGATCACCTGAATCCCTCTGCGTGCGTGCGTGTGTGTGTGTGGAGGAGAAATGCTGAGCCAGCGGCTCCGTCTCTCCTCTGAACACATGATGGATGAGAGAGAGAGAGAGAGAGAGAGAGAGAGAGAGAGAGAGAGAGAGAGAGAGAGAGAGAGAGAGAGAGAGAGAATGCAAACACACAGATCTGAGAGACAGTGATGGATGTTCGGTGATTCTGCCTGTTGTTTGACACCTTCAGATTGTCATCTTGGTGTTTAATGAACGAGTGTGTGCTGTATTTATGTGCGCCTCACAGTCTTCACTTATACTGGGCCTCAGAACATCAATATTTCCTCAATACGAATGACTTTCTCACGGACGTTTTGCAGATGTTGACTGAAGTCTGAATGAACAATTCTGGACTAGAAGACTGTTAATTTGTGACTAATTTTGACAAAAGCTTGTGTGTGTTTGCTCTGAAATAATGTCATTTAACATCTTTAAAGGGCTCATATTCAGTTTTTTTTCCATGTTCATCTTTCTTTAGTGCAATGTTGCCGTTTGAGCATGAAAGAGGTTTTCAAACTTCTCTATATCAGTGTCAGTGTTTCTGAACTCCTGAAACGCCTCCATTGTAGTCTTGAGTTTCTTCCGGGAACACGTCACAATATTCCTCATTATAATAATTCATACGCAGAATAAAGGGGCGGGGCCTGGTTGAGTTAGTCAGTAGTGTGTTAAACTGGCGTTTATGGGAAGGGGCGGGACATTTCCCAAACACACTCGAAGCGCCCGACCAATCAGAGCACACTGCTCCAGCCGACCAATCAGAGCACACTGTGCTTTTCAGAAGGAGGGGCTTCATAGAGACAGGAAGTAAACAGAGCGTTACTGACAGACTGGGAAGAGAGGAGCCGCAACAATGGAGAATATGAGGAGAATAATCAACATTCAAGCAGGAAAACCTGTAGAGCCTAAATATTTAAATAACTTTGATCGTTGCATCAAAGCTCATGATGGGATAAATACACAGAATTAAATGGCTTTTGATGCTAAAATATGTTCTCAGATCTGAAAGTAAATACTACTACACTGTTTATTTTCAGACAAGGTCAGTTTCATCATTGTTTGGATCTCATGTCTCCATGTATGTTTGATGCATGATGTCCACTTGCTGTCTTCATAGTGCACTAAGAGTACAGTAACTGTGTTTGTTCTGCTGACCGCGGTGAAATTACAGCTGAGGAACAGCTGCTCGATTCGCCTGTAACTCCACATCACTGACGGCTCTCCTTACACGACCAATTAGACCTGATTTATGACCCTGCCGGACAATCGGCGCGTTCTCTGGGAGGACGGATACGTTTACGCTGCTGTTTTTAGCTCTTATGCAGGAATTGAACAGGTTGTGGCGGGGTCAGATCCCAGGCGGTGGCGTGTGACCCTTGACCTCTGACCTCACGGACAGGTTACCGTAGCACGATGAGCTTTTCTCTGTGGACTAAAGGTCATGTGGAGCTCGAGTCTGCCGGGATAATTGATGGGCTGAAATGAACTTTGGTGTGATTTTACATGCGCTGGACAGCTGTCTTCAACATCCTTACATACTAAACTCATCATTTATTCCAATAGAGTTCATCATCAGTGTTATTTTCACTATTATCTATTCATATTTTGAATTAGCTTTTATTTTGATCTGTTGGGGGGATTTTTTTGTGTAGTTTTGCTCTGCTTAGGGTTTTAAAAAATATATTTTTATCTAGCTTTAATTTTAGTTTTAGTAATTTTAGTATTTTAACTTAAACTTATTTTATTTAGTTGCAAAGTCAACATTTCTGATGAAATGATAATAAATTAGGTTTTATTATTGTATATATATATATATATATATATTTTAATCTAATATTTATATTTTGTTTTATCTGCTTTATTTAAATTTAGAAAATCTTTTTTAGTAGTTTCAGTTCGTCATTTTTGTATTTTTTGCCAAAGCAACATATCTGATTTTTTTTAAACCATTTTTTTACGTTGATATTTTCCATTAATAATTTATATTTTATTTATGCTTAATTTCAAATAAGGAAAACATTTTGTAAATAGTTTTTGTAATTTTTCGACTTATTTTTCGACATATTTAATTTCAGTTAGTTGTCAAGGCTTTATTTCAATTAAGTTTTTTTTATTAGTTTTAGTTGTTGTATGACTTAAACTTATTTTTCTTTCAGTTAGCAGCCAAGGTAACATTTATTTATTTTTTTAAGTTTAGGTTTTTTTTTATCTATAAAGATAATATTTTATTATTATTATTAAATGATTTATTTATTATTAAATTTGATAATTTATTTTATTATTATTAAAAATAATATTTTATTCTTTATTTCAATTAATTAGTTTTATAGGTTTAGTTAACAATAGCATAATGTTAAGCTAACATCTTAATACTCTTAAGGACAAAGTGATAGAACTTTCTATCACTTTGTCCACCATCTTAGATGTGGGTTTTTTTCTTAAGTCTGTCGCAATGCATTCTGGGATGCCTCTCTGCTTTGTCCACCATCTTAGATGTGGGTTTTTTTCTTAAGTCTGTCGCAATGCATTCTGGGATGCCTCTCTGCAACCTTAAAATTCGGCCAAATGAAGGCATCTTAAACGTCGAAAAATCCTTCGATTTACAAGCACACATCAAATGTCGACCCGTGTGTGTGTGTATGTGTGTGTGTGTGTGTGTGTGTGTGAATGTCCCCGCAGCGTTAGGCTCAACTGAAGAGTTGCTTGTTATTTATTGGCTACTAAATTGCAGGTTAGTGTGTGTTGTGCTGGTTAATGAGTCGCTGTGTGTGTGTGTGTGTGTGTGTGTGTGTGTGTGTGTGTGTGTGTGTGTGTGTGTGTGTGTGTGTGTGTGTGTGTGTGTGTGTGTGTGTGTTTGTGTGTCTGGTGGCCTGTGGCTGTTTGTTAGTTCAGATGTCTTTAGGGAAATCCACACACTCCCTTTGGCTGCTGTTTTTCTCTTCTGCTCACAAAAATATAGTATCATGTAGAGTGTGTCTGTTCCCTATATGACCCAGTGTGTCTTTAAATGAATGGCTGAATGCTGACAAAACATCTGAGAACATGTAAATATAATAACTTGTGTGCAGGAAGCTCAATAATAACACTTATGAACGGTTATATATCTACACCAGATTGATTTCATGTGTTGTTGGATTGTGAAATATCATGCAATGTATTGCACAATACTTCCTTGTGCAGAGCACTTGACAGTATACTTGTGTAAATGGTCGGTGTATGAATGAGTGAGTGAATGGGTGAATGTGAGGCAATATGTAAAGCGCTTTGGTGGCCATTGGGTCTGTGAAAGCGCTATATAAATGCAGTCCATTTACCATTTATGTAGATTACATACAATACTCTTCAAAGGTTTGGGGTCGGAAAGAAATTAATACTTTTATTGAGCAAGGACGCATTACATTGATCAAAAGTGACAGTAAAGACATTTATAATGTTACAAAAGATTCTGTTTCAAATAAATACTTTAGAACTTTCTGTTTATTAAAGACTCATGGCAGAACAACTCATATTAGAGTGATTTCTGAAGGATCATGTGACACTGAAGACTGGAGTAATGATGCTGAAAATTCAGCTTTGATCACAGAAATAAATTACACTTTACTGTATATTCACATAGAAAACAGCTGATTTAAATTGTAATAATATTTCACAATATTACTGATTTTACTGTATTTTTGATCAAATAAATGCAGCCTTGATGAGCAAAAGAGACTTTTTTTTAAAAACAGTACAAAATCATAGCCAAAAACTTTTGAAACACACACACACACTCTCTCTCTCTCTCTCTCTCTCTCACACACACACACACACACACACACACACACACATATATAATTAAAACTTAAGCTTCAGGTTAGTGACCTTTGCTCCGGTGTTCAGTTCATCTGGAGTTGAGTTGGTGTTTTCCAGGTCAGTTGTGCTTCTGTGTTTACATGACTGACAGGTGAGAGGTTGTAAATAAACGTCCAGTAATTTCCCGGTGTGTGTGATCCTCAGTTCCAGATCACCTGAGAGCGGGAGGAATGTCCCCTGTACCTGTTACTGGCAGTGTGTGTTTGCGGAGCTGTAATTTATGACGACGAGAGCCGATGATAATTGTAGCCCCTGTCTGTTGGTTTTGATGTATAGCGTTAATAATGTCGAGCGGAGCCGTTTGTCCTGCGTTTGACCTCATTCAGATTACAAGCAGGTTAACAGTTCCTACAGCCCAGAGATGGAGCTTTTAATCTGTTTACAAGCGTGTTTGTGTTTGTGTTTGAGATGTTAAAGCCGTCAGGAGGCTCATAACCCGATGTGTGTCGACAGGCCGATTTACATCCCTGAACTCAAGCTCATGAACACTCAACAAACCGCCTGTCAAATGAGTCTGGTTTGCTTTGTTATAAAACACATCCTTTTTACGAAGTGTTTAGGAAATCATTTATTTATTTTTTTACCAGAATTTGGCCTATTATTGTAAGCATTTCCAGGTCACACATTAGGTTTCGGCTCATGAAATGCCGTTCGCAACAGTAATGTGATCTGTTTTTGTTTCAGCATCTCATCTCAAGTTTCCATCCGAATAAAGCTGGTGAAAGTGTGTTTCCATCAAACGGCTTTAAAGCGGATAAAAACCTGTGCGTAATGACGTCACGTGCTGTTTTGTACGGAGCCCCCCTAGTCCCACTTTGTCAAAAAAATTATTATAACTATCTTGTGGCCTCAAGATAGTAACTCGTGGCCTCAAGATAGTAACTCGTGGCCTCAAGATAGTATCTCGTGGCCTCAAGATAGTAACTCGTGGCCTCAAGATAGTAACTCGTGGCCTCAAGATAGTAACTCGTGGCCTCAAGATAGTAACTCGTGGCCTCAAGATAGTAACTCGTGGCCTCAAGATAGTAACTCGTGGCCTCAAGATAGTATCTCGTGGCCTCAAGATAGTAACTCGTGGCCTCAAGATAGTAACTCGTGGCCTCAAGATAGTAACTCGTGGCCTCAAGATAGTAACTCGTGGCCTCAAGATAGTAACTCGTGGCCTCAAGGTAGTAACTCGTGGCCTCAAGATAGTATCTTGTGGCCTCAAGATAGTAACTCGTGGCCTCAAGATAGTAACTCTCGTGGCCTCAAGATAGTAACTCGTGGCCTCAAGATAGTAACTCGTGGCCTCAAGATAGTAACTCGTGGCCTCAAGATAGTATCTCGTGGCCTCAATAGTAACTCGTGGCCTCAAGATAGTAACTCGTGGCCTCAAGATAGTAACTCGTGGCCTCAAGATAGTAACTCGTGGCCTCAAGATAGTAACTCGTGATAGTAACTCGTGGCCTCAAGATAGTAACTCGTGGCCTCAAGATAGTAACTCGTGGCCTCAAGATAGTAACTCGTGGCCTCAAGATAGTAACTCGTGGCCTCAAGATAGTAACTCTCGTGGCCTCAAGATAGTAACTCGTGGCCTCAAGATAGTAACTCGTGGCCTCAAGATAGTAACTCGTGGCCTCAAGATAGTATCTCGTGGCCTCAATAGTAACTCGTGGCCTCAAGATAGTAACTCGTGGCCTCAAGATAGTAACTCGTGGCCTCAAGATAGTAACTCGTGATAGTAACTCGTGGCCTCAAGATAGTAACTTCGTGGCCTCAAGATAGTATCTCGTGGCAATAATAACTTACTATCAAGATAGTAACTCGTGGCCTCAAGATAGTAACTCGTGGCCTCAAGATAGTAACTCGTGGCCTCAAGATAGTATCTCGTGGCCTCAAGATAGTATCTCGTGGCCTCAAGATAGTAACTCGTGGCCTCAAGATAGTAACTCGTGGCCTCAAGATAGTAACTCGTGGCCTCAAGATAGTATCTCGTGGCCTCAAGATAGTAACTCGTGGCCTCAAGATAGTATCTCGTGGCCTCAAGATAGTATCTCGTGGCCTCAAGATAGTATCTTGTGGCCTCAAGATAGTAACTCGTGGCCTCAAGATAGTATCTCGTGGCCTCAAGATAGTAACTCGTGATAGTAACTCGTGGCCTCAAGATAGTAACTTCGTGGCCTCAAGATAGTAACTCGTGGCCTCAAGATAGTAACTCGTGATAGTAACTCGTGGCCTCAAGATAGTAACTTCGTGGCCTCAAGATAGTATCTCGTGGCCTCAAGATAGTAACTCGTGGCCTCAAGATAGTAACTCGTGGTCTCAAGATAGTAACTCGTGGCCTCAAGATAGTAACTCGTGGCCTCAAGATAGAAACTCGTGGCCTCAAGATAGTATCTCGTGGCCTCAAGATAGTATCTCGTGGCCTCAAGATAGTAACTCGTGGCCTCAAGATAGTAACTCGTGGCCTCAAGATAGTAACTCGTGGCCTCAAGAGAGTAACTCGTGGCCTCAAGATAGTAACTCGTGGCCTCAAGATAGTATCTCGTGGCCTCAAGATAGTAACTCGTGGCCTCAAGATAGTAACTCGTGGCCTCAAGATAGTATCTCGTGGCCTCAAGATAGTAACTCGTGGCCTCAAGATAGTAACTCGTGGCCTCAAGATAGTAACTCGTGGCCTCAAGATAGTAACTCGTGGCCTCAAGATAGTAACTCGTGGCCTCAAGATAGTAACTCGTGGCCTCAAGATAGTAACTCGTGGCCTCAAGATAGTAACTCGTGGCCTCAAGATAGTAACTCATGGCCTCAAGATAGTAACTCGTGGCCTCAAGATAGTATCTCGTGGCCTCAAGATAGTAACTCGTGGCCTCAAGATAGTAACTCGTGGCCTCAAGATAGTATCTCGTGGCCTCAAGATAGTATCTCGTGGCCTCAAGATAGTAACTCGTGGCCTCAAGATAGTAACTCGTGGCCTCAAGATAGTATCTCGTGGCCTCAAGATAGTAACTCGTGGCCTCAAGATAGTAACTCGTGGCCTCAAGATAGTATCTCGTGGCCTCAAGATAGTAACTCGTGGCCTCAAGATAGTATCTCGTGGCCTCAAGATAGTAACTCGTGGCCTCAAGATAGTAACTCGTGGCCTCAAGATAGTATCTCGTGGCCTCAAGATAGTAACTCGTGGCCTCAAGATAGTAACTCGTGGCCTCAAGATAGTATCTCGTGGCCTCAAGATAGTATGTCGTGGCCTCAAGATAGTAACTCGTGGCCTCAAGATAGTAACTCGTGGCCTCAAGATAGTAACTCGTGGCCTCAAGATAGTATCTTATAGTAATAAGATAATAATTTTTAATAATAACTTATAATAATTTTTTTTGACAAAGTGGGACAAGGGGGGCTCCGTAGTTTTGCGATCAAATTGGTATATCGAATTGATTTGAGACATGTTAAGGTGTTTCCATTCATTTTCTCACCGAATTGCACAACATTCAAGCAAACATTTGCAAACAAAGTTTTACTAGGCAAAATGGATCGCACCATAATAACGTTTCCATCCGCATTTATCGCAAAAGCCGTATATCGATCAAGATAAAATCCAATGAGACCGAACGTATTTCATTTGAGTCGATATTCATGAAATTCAATCGAATTTTACTGTTTCCATAAGGCATTTTTCATTCGATATCACTTAATGCGGATAAAAAAAACGTGTGGATGGAAACATAGTGACGCTACTTTTATAAGTCTATCCTTATTTGATATAATTGCTGTAACTTTTAAGGTCGCATTAAATGGCATTACATCCCACAACAATAGCCTGAAACAACTCATATAGTTTGTGAAAATAAAAGTCCTTTCAGAGGCCGAATTATTACATTTTGAGGAAATGTTCAGGGCAAGCCTGTTTTTTTTATTTTTTATTTTTATTTTTATTTTTTATATATATATATATATTTTTATTGAAATAATGCACACACAAAAATCAATCACACAACAGAATGTATATTAAAATAAAAAATATTTTGTATATTTATTTTGATTTTGTACACTAAAGAATTTTTCATGTATGACAAAATGTGAATAGTCACAATGTTAAGCCTTTTTTTTTTTTTTGTAATAGTAATATATTTTATCCACTAAAAAGTTTGAAACCTAATAGAAGTAAATAGTCATTAGACATTAATTTAGTTTTATTTTAAAGACTGTACTCGAAGGAATCGTTCACATATGTCAGAGTGTGTATTAAAGTTGCCAGTTTTGGGAGTTTGGAAGTGTTTTTCTTCTTTCGGTCGGATGCTTCCGATCTAATTTGGTTTTGGTGTGATTTGTCCTGCTTGTGGAGGGTCTTCAGGCCACCTGTGTGCCGGGATGTTGCTGGAAATCCCCCTCAGGGGAACTTTATATAGTGTGTGTGTGTGTGTGTGTGTGTGTGTGTGTGTGTGTGTGTGTGTGTGTGTGTGTGTGTGTGTGTGTGTGTGTGTGTGTGTGTGTGTATTAAACAGAAACTGTGCCACTTGACTTGAATCTTTGAAGCTGTTTGTCTTATCAGCAACTATTTAAGTGTCTCAAAAGCACACAGATTATGTTTAGACCAGAAAGAAACCACCTATCAGTCACACAGCAACAAACACTCACAACATCCTGCATTATTATATGGTTTTACAGATGCAGTCAGTGCATGTATTCACCAAACACTAATCAAGGATCAGATAAGCCGATTTACTGAGGAAATGGATTATACACAGATCGGACACACACACACACACACACACACACACATACACATACACACTGAATTAATTACAGACTGAAGTGTGAGTCTGCTGATCTCAGCTCAGCTTCTGATGCCTTTATTTGGTGTGTAAACACTAAGCTGCTAATACTATTAGGCGAGGATGAGATTTCCCGTCAGAGAGAAAGTGTGTTTACACTCGTAATTGAGCTCAGCTAAACCTCTCAGTTACTCTCGGGCACTTCTGAACGCTTCATCTTCAGTTCTTCTGATTGGCTGTGATTGTGTTGCATCACAACGGTTTAAACACAAAGTGGAAGAGAAGCAAGATGGCAAACTAACTGTTTATTTATTTATTTGCTTACTTAGGGTGTATTCACACCTGCCTTGGTTCGATTGAATCGAACTCTAGTTTGTTTCCCCCCTTGGTGCGGACCTTTTGGGCTGGTGTGAATACAATCGAACTCGGGTGCGGACCAAACAACCGAACCGAGACCCAGCTGAAGAGGTGGTCTCGGTACGCTTCCAAACGAACTCTGGTACGGTTCGTTTACGGTGTGAACATGAACCGACCCAACTGCAAGAAAGCACTGCGCTTTTGAGTTAACAGGCTTCCGTAGTCGGAGATTTTGGCATAATTGTTATTGTTGTTCAATACGCGCTGTCTGGCCACACGATACTGTTGCGCGTCTTTCTGCGCGTCGTGTGTGTGTATCATTGGAATGGAATGATGAATGAGTGTGTGCATCAGGACATTCACATACAGAGCGTTCTCTTTAGTCTACACTCTAAAAAATGCTGGGTTGTTTCAACCCAAATTTGGGTCAAATATGGACAAACCCAAATGTTGGGTTAAAAATGTAATTAAAAAATGTACAGTTGAAAGTGGAAGTTGAAGTTGGGTTAAAATTTTAAATTACGTTTTTAACCCAACATTTGGGTTTGTCCATATTTGACCCAAATTTGGTTTAAAACAACCCAGCATTGTTTAGAGTGTAATCGCGCATAGATGCAAAAAAAAAAGCTTTTGCAGTTCATATAATGTAATGATATTTACAATACAAGGATGACGCTGCGTTAAACTGGACAAACTTAATCGCAAGCGTTAACATTGACAGCACTTGTTAGCAGTATATACAATAAGAATCTCATTATTTGAATGTGTGAACATAGCCACTCTCTATGAATGAAAACTTTATACCTTATCCGTCTTCTGCGCAGTTTCTTCATATTGCGTTTGTACAGAATAACACAAAATTAGTAAAATAACAAATATTGCAGTACGAAATATCTCCATGCTGAGCCTTTTTTGCACTTCCTGATTTCCCTACTTGAGAATCCTTGTCCAATGAATGGACGACCTTAGCACACGTGTGGTTTTGTTTACACATTTTGGTTCACTTGAAAAAAGAGCAGTGTGAAAGCGAACCGTACCAAAAAAAGTGAACTATCGGACTTTCCTGGTGTGAATAATTATTTTTTCTCAGCATTTCTATTTTTTAAGACCCATTGAGACCCATTTCTTTTACCGTCTATGATTGAGGCTAGCACACTGTGCTCTGATTGGTCGGCTGGAGCAGTGTGTTGTGATTGGTCAAGTGCTTCGAGTGTGTTTGGGAAATCTCCCCGCCCCTTACCATAACCACCAGTTTCAACCAAACGGCAACCTCCTGATCTCTCTGTTGAATCCAACACAGAAGTGTCTTAAACTGCAGTTCATCCACTGGCCACTAGAGACAGGCTGCAAAGGAGAGTCAATCCCATAAACCCCCATGTTAAATCACCCAACTTTACAGCAGAAAAAGAACATGTTTACAGCCTGGTACAAACAGCGGTTTTGGTCTATATAGCTAATTTTGCCCTTCATGACGACTGTGAGGGGGGTGAATTGTTTTATAACTCATCCGTTTAAATTATATTAAGCATTAAAGTTCTGCATAATTAAGAGCGTGGCTACTTGAGTGTGTGATGGATTTTTTTAATGAATAAAATAGTAAACTGTATATCAAACTAATCATAACTCCAACATCTAACCTCACTTCTCCTTTAGGCCTAACATTCAACCACTTGAACAAAATGTACTCGAAGTTTGTGTCGAAACCAGTGGAAACTTCTGAGATGCTGGAAAGACAATATAAAAAATATACAGTCAAGAATAGTCTCATGACATATTGAGTAATCAACTGAACACTTTTCTATTTTTCTAATGATTTTAAGATCTAAGTTTGCTCCTACCAAGTAACAGAAGGGTTTGCATATGAAGAACCAATCAAATTGTAGGGAAATTATGTAAAGTTTCATATAAACACTGTTGTATTCCTTTTGCTGGTGGGATTCTCTCTGAAATTTGTCTGAGATCCTCCGGTCGCGATTAAAGCATATTCAAAGGCTATAAGTTATTAATGCTAGTTAGTTAGTGGAACACTAAAGACCTTATTCCCGAGTGATGGTGTCGATAGGGAACGAGACGTCGTTCGACTCTTTGTGAGACTCTTAGATTGCGGTCAGGTAACTATAATTCTTAGGCATTTTATTTATGCGGTAAGAATAGCTACGCTTAGGCGTCAACCCGCGCGTTCAGACGTGAACTCAACTGAGTATAATATTTTCAGGTGTCAAGGACACTCGGTTCAACCTAAGTCAGGTGTGTAGGGGGCAGTGTTGTAGTCGAGTCACCAACTGTCAAGTCCGAGTCGAGTCTCGAGTCCCAGTGTTCGAGTCTGAGTCCAAGTCCGAGTCACCAAAGAAGAGTCCGAGTCGAGTCACCATTACCAGAGTTCAAGTCTGAGTCGAGTCTCGAGTCCCGTGTTCGAGTCCGAGTCGAAATTATATAGGCTACACTTAAGCCAAATCAAGCAACCTTTTTATCATGTTTATGTTTAAATACATTTTTGGATGATCAGTCAACTGGAATGGATAAAGAAAACAAAAAAGAAAGCCTAACTGGACAGAGGAGGAGAAATGCGTTCTTCTTGACGAATATTGTAAAAGAAAAACAATTTAGAAATTTTGAAAAGCAAACTAAATCCCAATGTAACTGTGGCAAAAAAAACTGAAAATGCAGTGCTATAAGCAGTTGTAACTCCGCAGGAAAAGAGTGGTTGCGATGTGTGACATAGTCGAGGTCGCCGTCTAGTTTGTTAGCTAAAATAAGCATAATTGTGTTATAAGCGGGATTAAGCGCTGAGCGCGTCCGACTTTGGGTCAGCGCTCCTTAGTGGTCAGCTCAGCTGCTGCAAAGCGTGCCCAAATCGAAATTGCTGATTAGATGTAGAGGAACTTATCTAGTAGGGGTGTGCAAAAAAATCGATTCACATTTGAATCGCGATTCAATCTTTACCGATTCAGAATCGATTCATAGAATTCCAAAAATCGATTCTTTTTTTCTTTTTTTTTATGACGTGCACGGGCGGAGTGGCAATCGGGTGAGTCGGGACTTTTACCGGTGGTTCGGTAGTGTTTCGAGGCCGCGAGGGCCGGTCTGATAAATAGTTACATTGCAAGTTCTTGCCGCCCGCTGGTCAAACTGTGCAGCCTCTGTGCTCAACCCGTGAATAAATGCATCGATCCGCAGATCTTATGTTTGAGTTCTTAATGGTCTGTAGATCTTTTGCCAAGCGTGTCAGAGGTTACGGGTTCTAAACCGCACTCGTATAGTTTTTTCTCTCTCTCATCAAAACCGAATATGTTCATCACGTTTGTGTGCATTTTATTTTGAGATTTCACCGGAACCACAACGGCGATTTGAAGCGCGTGTCCGAGTGAAGACTGCGCGACCCACAGAGAACACTGTATCCATGACACTGATAGCAGCGGACACGAGCGCTCAGCTTGATTTCAAAAACAACAGATCTCTTATTTAATAGCGAACTAAATGAATGCTCTGCTAGTTAACTGGAGATACCCGCAAATTACGCCTATGAACGACTTCACTGGATCTAAACAAATCAATCTAACCATAGATGTTACCAGTAGCGGTGGCTTTTTAAAATCTATTTAAAATAATTTCGCAAGGGTTCTATGACATTAGGATATTTTTAGGAAGTTCAATGTGCCCAGTCGAGTTCACATTTCAACAGTCAGCCTGGTAGCTGAAGTAGTCCTTAAACCACATTTAGCATGATTGTTTGTTTGATCTGACTACAGCACTTTAAAGCTAAATGTAATAAGCTTTTTATTTAAGTTTTATTTTAAACTTGAATTAAATGTATTTGAAAGCTGGCCAAAGCTTGGCACTTTGCACTTTTTAGTTGCAAAAGTTTTTATTTTTGTATGAAGACATAAAGTAATATCAAACTACATTTAATTTGTTGTTGTTTTTTTTTTCTTTTAAATTGTGTCTACTGCAATCAATCACATAGGAAAAAGTAAACTACATTTATATACTGCGAATCGTTTTTTGAATCGAGAATCGTTTTTGAATCGAATCTTGAGACAAAAAATCGGAATCGAATCGTGACATTTTCTCAATCGTGCACCCCTATTATCTAGTGTTAAATGAGTGTTACGTTAACTCTCTCACGAGAATGCGGCGTAAAGTGAGTGACGTCAGTGAGTGTGTTGTCAAGCAAGGAGAGCGAGCAGGAGCAGTGTCTGTGAGGGAAAAAATAGATCACGGCCGGTCTTGGACCCTGAAACAGGAAAAGTGTAACATCTTATATCAAATTTTTATAACCTATTTAGTCAGAAACAACGTCATTCATTTGATGAATGCTCAAGTCCGATTTTATATATTCTCGAGTCCGAGTCCAAGTACTAGTCATCAGTCCGCGAGTCCAAGTCGAGTCACGAGTCCAGAGAATAAGGACTTGAGTACTCCATCACTGGTAGGGGGAAATCGACCACAAGTGACAGGTGGATTGCCGCTGATGTCACTACTAGCCGTTTGTCTGCTGTCTGTTAGCGTCACGTCTCCTCAGCTAATCCGCCTCGCTGCACATTTTCGGTTATCTGGGAGTGACGCGCTGCCAAGATGGCGACGGCCGGCTCCGCCCACTTTGGGCTTCAAAAATGCTCTTCAGAAACACTACAAGTGACGTCACGGACACTACGCCCATATTTTTTTTTACAATCTATGGTTTCAACACACTACTAACTAACTCAACCAGGCCCCGCCCCTTTATTCTGCGTATGAATTATTATAATGAGGAATATTGTGTTCCCGGAAGAAACTCAAGACTACAATGGAGGCGTTTCAGGAGTTCAGAAACACTGACACTGATATAGAGAAGAACTCCTGAAACCTTTTTCATGCTCAAATGATGAGCACAGATAAAAGCAGAATATGTGCTCTTTAAGCATCGATACGTCTATTTATGTTGTTGTCTTATTCACATATTCACTTGCGTTGTTACATGTGATTTAAGTGAAGAGTGCAGGACAAGAGAGGATCCATCGGTGAGCGCTTTTATTCTGTAAATACACACACAGTGAGAGAGCAAGAACATAAATCTACTGACACTATCTCCGTATCATTTCCTAGTGTCGACCTTGGCGAATGTGCGGGCGGCAGTCGAGAGAATAGGACAATTGTGTGTGTGTGTGTGTGTGTGTGTGTGTGTGTGTGGAGCTCAGTGATGTATGACCAGTCAAGTGGAGTCGATTATAGATTCAAACGTGTGTGTGTGTGTGCGCGTGCTGTTCTCTATTTTATTTTTGGTACACAGTTGCTCTATGGAGGAAAATTAATGTTAATGAAAATTTATGAGAGTTCAGGACGTGTGTCCGCTTGTATTAATGTATGATCATTTTATAAAATGATTTTATTTCATCAGAATTGTTTTTGAATGATAAAAGTATTATAATTAAACTGTTATTTATTTAATTTTAGCAGATTTGAGTTTTTGAATTATTCAATTATTTAATTATTTTATTTTGTATTTTATTTTCTCAGGACGTGTAGTACTGGTTCTCAGAGCTCTAGCTGAGAGGATGTTTCTCCTAGTTAACGCATGTTCATTTATTATAATATATATATTTTTTTATATATATATAATTTTTTTTTATATATTTATATATATCGTCTCGTCTCGTCTCGTCTCGTCTCGTCTCGTCTCGTCTCTTCTCGTCTCGTCTCGTCTCTTCTCGTCTCGTCTCGTCTCTTCTCGTCTCTTTTCTTCTCTTCTCTTCTCGTCTCTTCTCGTCTCTTCTCGTCTCGTCTCGTCTCTTTTCTTCTCTTCTCTTCTCGTCTCTTCTCGTCTCGTCTCTTTTCTTCTCTTCTCTTCTCGTCTCTTCTCGTCTATTCTCGTCTCGTCTCGTCTCTTTTCTTCTCTTCTCTTCTCGTCTCTTCTCGTCTCGTCTCTTTTCTTCTCTTCTCTTCTCGTCTCTTCTCGTCTATTCTCGTCTCGTCTCTTCTCGTCTCGTCTCTTCTCTTCTCTTCTCGTCTCGTCTCTTCTCGTCTCGTCTCGTCTCGTCTCTTCTCGTCTCTTCTCGTCTCTTTTCTTCTCTTCTCTTCTCGTCTCTTCTCGTCTCGTCTCTTTTCTTCTCTTCTCTTCTCGTCTCTTCTCGTCTATTCTCGTCTCGTCTCTTCTCGTCTCGTCTCTTCTCTTCTCGTCTCGTCTCTTCTCGTCTCGTCTCGTCTCGTCTCGTCTCTTCTCGTCTCTTCTCGTCTCTTTTCTTCTCTTCTCTTCTCGTCTCTTCTCGTCTCGTCTCTTTTCTTCTCTTCTCTTCTCGTCTCTTCTCGTCTATTCTCGTCTCGTCTCTTCTCTTCTCTTCTCGTCTCGTCTCTTCTCGTCTCGTCTCGTCTCTTTTCTTCTCTTCTCTTCTCGTCTCTTCTCGTCTCGTCTCTTTTCTTCTCTTCTCTTCTCGTCTCTTCTCGTCTATTCTCGTCTCGTCTCTTCTCGTCTCGTCTCGTCTCTTTTCTTCTCTTCTCTTCTCGTCTCTTCTCGTCTCGTCTCGTCTCTTTTCTTCTCTTCTCTTCTCTTCTCGTCTCGTCTCTTTTCTTCTCTTCTCTTCTCGTCTCTTCTCGTCTCGTCTCTTTTCTTCTCTTCTCTTCTCGTCTCTTCTCGTCTATTCTCGTCTCGTCTCTTCTCGTCTCTTCTCTTCTCTTCTTTCTGCTGCTGTAAGATTATAACATCTCGAACGGCTCTAAACACTGGGACACTTTGATGATGTGGGTCATGAGATCACTTCAGACGTTTGCCAGACTGCATTTATATAGATGAGGTCGCATAAACAGGTGGACGTGTATGTTTAATTTATATCAGCCTGACAGGAAGCACACGGGACAATTACTCCTGATAGTAACACACACATGCACAGCTCCAGGACACGGGTCATTTATCCTACTAAACATTCATGCACTCTCTCTCTCTCTGTGTGTGTGTGTGTGTGTGTGTTTTATGGTGGAAATTTCCCCTGTATGATTCAGGTTAGAGGATACAGTCTCTGCTGCCCCGATAAGAATTTAAATCCTGTTTTGCTTCATATCAACTCGCTAAACCAAATGGGAACTTGCATTGATTTATTACTGCAGTGTTTTTCAACCTTGACTCGTAAAGTGTTTGTCGCAGCCCATCCCATCCCATTTTTTAGGTTAACAGGAAGTAGTGTCCATATAAACATGGGATGTAAACCTTATGCAACACTTCAAAGAGTCAGTGGCTCACAACTGGCGGGTCGTGAGTGACCCAAAAATGGTTTCCCCAAACAATGATAAAATGCAACGAACTGTATAACCATGTAATGCATAGTAGTTATGTGGTTTGTCTCTAAGCATCTATTTGCTTGTAATCCTAAAAAAAATGTACATTACTTAGAATTATTGAATTTAATTAGGGCTGTCAAATGATTAATCGTGATTAATCACATCCAAAATAAAAGTTTTTGTTTACATAATATATGTGGGTGCACTGTGTATAATTATTTTATATATATAAATACACACACATGCTTGTATATATTTAAGAAATATTTTCATGTATATACTGTATATAGATTTATATATAATTTATATTATATATAAATATAAATATTTCATATATAAATAATATTTTTTTCTTAAATATACATGCATGTGTGTCTATTTATATATATATATACAAAATAATTATACACAGTGCACCCACATATATTATGTAAACACAAACTTTTATTTTGGATGTGATTAATCGTGATTAATCATTTGACAGCCCTAAATTTAATATATGTTATTTCAGCGGATTTGTTTTTGAATTATTAAATTATTATAAACATTTTTTTTAGATTTGAGCAGATTTGTGTTTTTGAGTTATTTAATTATATATATATACACTCACCGGCCACTTTATTAGGTACACCTGTCCAACTGCTCGTTAACACTTAATTTCTAAGCAGCCAATCACATGGCGGCAACTCAGTGCATTTAGGCATGTAGACATGGTCAAGACAATCTCCTGCAGTTCAAACCGAGCATCAGTATGGGGAAGAAAGTTGATTTGAGTGACTTTGAACGTGGCATGATTGTTGGTGCCAGAAGGGCTGGTCTGAGTATTTCAGAAACTGCTAATCTACTGGGATTTTCACGCACAACCATCTCTAGGGTTTACAGAGAATGGTCCGAAAAAGAAAAAACATCCAGTGAGCGGCAGTTCTGTGGGCGGAAATGCCTTGTTGATGCCAGAGGTCAGAGGAGAATGGCCAGACTGGTTCGAGCTGATAGAAGGGCAACAGTGACTGAAATAACCACTCGTTACAACCGAGGTATGCAGCAAAGCATTTGTGAAGCCACAACACGCACAACCTTGAGGCGGATGGGCTACAACAGCAGAAGACTCCACCGGGCACCACTCATCTCCACTACAAATAGGAAAAAGAGGCTACAATTTGCAAGAGCTCACCAAAATTGAACAGTTGAAGACTGGAAAAATGTTGCCTGGTCTGATGAGTCTCAATTTCTGTTGAGACATTCAGATGTTAGAGTCAGAATTTGGCGTAAACAGAATGAGAACATGGAACCATCATGCCTTGTTACCACTGTGCAGGCTGGTGGTGGTGGTGTAATGGTGTGGGGGATGTTTTCCTGGCACACTTTAGGCCCCTTAGTGCCAATTGGGCATCGTTTAAATGCCACGGCCTACCTGAGCATTGTTTCTGACCATGTCCATCCCTTTATGGCCACCATGTACCCATCCTCTGATGGCTACTTCCACCATGTCACAAAGCTCTAATCATTTCAAATTGGTTTCTTGAACATGACAATGAGTTCACTGTACTAAAATGGCCTCCACAGTCACCAGATCTCAACCCAATAGAGCATCTTTGGGATGTGGTGGAACGGGAGATTCGCATCATGGATGTGCAGCCGACAAATCTGCGGCAACTGTGTGATGCCATCATGTCAATATGGACCAAAGTCCCTGAGGAATGCTTCCAGCACCTTGTTGAATCTATGCCACGAAGAATTGAGGCAGTTCTGAAGGCAAAAGGGGGTCCAACCCGTTACTAGCATGGGGTACCTAATAAAGTGGCCGGTGAGTGTATATATATATAGCAGATTTGTGGTTTTTATTTTATTGAATTATTATAATTTATTATTATAATTTATTTTATTTAAACAGATTTGTGGTTTTGAGTTATAAATTAATTAATTATAATTATAATTTATTTTATTTTATTTTAGCAGATTTGTTTTTGAATTATTACATAGTTATAATTATTTTTTATTTCATTTTAGCAGATTTGTGGTTTTAAATTATTATAATTAATATTGTAATAATTTTTTTTAATTATTATTATTATTTTATTTATATAAGTATATATACTTTTTTTTCTTTTTTTAAATTTAATTGTGCATTTAAAATTTGCAGTCTTTCTCTTACAGGAAATGGAAAAAATATGAATGACTCATGCTGCACTGCCCATATTTTTAACCAATCAAACGCTCTCCAGAGCGAGAATGTCCCTCAAATGTTTCAAAATCTGATTCTACAGACATTTTTGTACAATAAACAGTATTGGTGCTTTGTTGTGCTGCCAGATTTTGTCCAAGGTAAAATCTGTGTCCTGTGTCCCGCCACCGCACTGGCTCTCTACACTAAACTATAAATCTGTCACTGGACATGGACCTTGCTTTATTAATAATGTGAAATGAACCCCCGTGTGCCAGGCTCATGTGCTCATACATGGAAACTATCTGATCTGTGTGATGGCAACAGGAAGTGTCTCATCCTGACGAATGGTGTGTGTGTGTGTGTGTGTGTGTGTGTGTGTGTGTGAGCGTCGTTGATAAGAGTGAAGGAGAACAGTGAGAGCGAGCGCAGCTGTTCATGTAGGACAGTGATGTAGTGTCTCAGCCGACAGCTCTGGGACTCATCCGTAAAAGTGTTTTATGAGATGCAAATGCTTTCCAGAGTCTTATTAAAAGCTGAAGTGGAGGTCACGGGCCTTCAGGCTTTTTCTCAGTAACTCATCCATCCAAACGCCTTTGGTTCCTCCAGTGCCCATGTTTGGTGTAGCGTGTGTTTTTAAACCCGTCACGTTGTTTTGTGCACGACATGAATTCAACGGCGCTTGTCATGCCCTGTGCGATGACAAACAACATAATATTTGTGCTTTCGTGTTCAAGAATCGTCATGAAACTCATTTCGGTTCCTGTAATTTTCTAAAAGTGGAAGCGGATCTCCATTCCCAGCCCTTCTCGGGAAAAATAATCAGTTGAGTCAGTGAACAGATAAGAGGGAAGTTTATTGCAGGTCATAAACTGTGAGTCTGTTGTGAATATCCTCTTTGAAGCTTATCATTGTGTATCTGAGATGTCATGTTTGCATAAGCCGCAGTAACTCATGGGTTCAGGACTGCAGGCTTCGACTGTGTTTATTCAGAGTTCAGATCCGTCCAGGTGTGCAGAAGGCTTTTATTTGAGGTGGGGATAAAACATCACTAAATATCCGTCGATATCAACACCTGTACATGTAATTCAGTCATTATGCTTTCATGAAGAATGCCAGTGAACTATACAGAAAGTGAGCAGAGGGTATTTACATGTACAAGTAGGGAAAAGATCATGGAAAAAAAGATCACATAAAACAAATCTTGCATCTAATTCACATGAAACATGAGACCGTGTCTTGCATCTAATACACACTCACACACCTGTTGTGCAAATCCACTAATGAGATTCAGTGATGTTTATGCAACCGTTTGACCCAAAGCAAGAGTAACACCCTTAAAGGGACAGTTCACCCAAAAATGAAACTTTAGTCATTGTTTACTCACCCTCATGTTGTTCCAGACCTGTGTGAGTTTCTTTCTTCTGCTGAACACAAAAGAAGATATTTTGAAGAATGTGGCTAACGAAACAGTTGATTTTTGGGTGAACTATCCCTTTAAATCTGTGCCAAACTGATGAGCTTCGGTCTATTGAAGTGACTTCACGAATCGATTCAATTCCGATTCACAAGCTCCTAATACAATATGATTCAATTCGATATTGATTCATTTGGATAGCCTATCAGGAACGGTACATGTGCATGTCAACAATCTCTCGACTAAACTATATCAGCTGTTACATTGTTATAATATTAAAGGTTAAAATTAACAACAGACTCCAAATTCAATTGCCATTTATTTTTTTAGAATCAACACTCAAATAAAAACATTTGCATGCAAACATTTAAAATGCACTTCATTTTTTGTTATTTTTACCCCCGTTTATTATTGAAATATAAACATTTAAATGGTGGCTGTCAAAAAGAACTTATATTTATTCAAACATAGGCTACATTAAATAATTAAGACTTCATCTCTAACAACGTAAGTAAAACTATAATAAATAGGCCTATCTAATAAATAGTCGCAACACTGATTGATCGATTACAGGAGACACAATACATTTCAGTAAATTGTTCATTGTTTATTTGGTGCTGTAACTAGCAGAGATGAAATTAGATTTTATTGTTTGAATTTCATAATAAAAGAATTTGAAAGTTGATACTTTGTTTCATATCAAAAGTAACAAGCTTGGATGGGAGGCTACAAATAATGTTTAGTGAAATTTTGTTCAACAGAAAACATACGATTTAAGACTTGATATAATTTCATCAAAATAAAGATCAATAAGCATGTAGATCAAGCATGTTCTTCTAATAAGCGTGACTAGGCCTCGTTTACACTGCAGGTCTTGATGCCCAATTCTGATTTGTTGCCTATATCCGATTTTTTTTACCGTCCGTTTACACGTTCTTTAAATTGTGACCCTATATATCCGAGTCATGCGTTTACACTTGACTGAAACATCGCGCATGTTTAAAGTCCCCGTGAACCGGAAGTTGCAAACGACTTTTCTCCAGTGTTGTGACGTATTTCCGAGAGAAACGGAATACTAAATGAGGCAAAATGGTGGGCGTGGCTTTTTTCCCAACTAGCACCTGATTGGATCTAGAAAAGTAGGTGTTTTCATTCAGCCTGTCTACTGTCAGTTGGAGGGGCGTGATTACGGATGTTAAGCAGACACCCAAACCTTGAAACCTACGTCATCAGGCAAGGTCCTCCAACGCAGAGGGGAGGGGAAATTTCAGATTTTGATTAAAGATTACGAAGCCAAAAAATTTTTTTGTGTGGATTGACTTGCATGGATGAATTGTTCACCACAACACGATCAATTTAGGCAAACAAAGTAAGTATGGTCAATTTTGAATTCATGGGGACTTTAAAGGGGTCTTCTTGCACAGATGGACGAACGCGCAGCGAGATCTCAGGACAGGTGGGAACATACAACACGATCTCATGCAAGTGAATATAGCACGAATTTTATTTCTCTTGCCATTTATAGGCTACGCCAAAAATAGTTTTTGCTTGCATATGATAGGCACTGTAAACGTGCGTATTGAACGCCATAAAGTGCGTATCATGCACGAAAAAAAATATTTTTGGCGTAAATGGCACGTGAAAAAAAAAAGAAGTGCAATATACGCACTTTCATGAGATCGTGGCGGGCTTTAACGAGGAGCAGTGGGTCCGAAATTTTAGGATGAGCAAGCCAACCTTTGATATGTTGTGTCAACGTGTGTCCACATTCCTCTCCTATGACGACACAATGTTTCGTCGGGCCATCTGTCCATCCGCAGAGGCGCGGCGGGGTTTCTCTCGTCATTAAACCGCGGAGACGCAGCCTAATGCCTCAGAAAATCCGATCTGCCTGTTTACATGACAGTCGCATTGGCACATATTTACATCTGATTTATTTCCACATATGAACGAGGCCTGAAACCGATCTCGAAATATCCGAATGCGTTTTTTTCCTGTTTACACTGTCATAAAACACATCCGATCTGTGTCGCATACGAGTAAAAAATCGGAATTGGGTCACATTTCACTGACAGTGTAAACGAGGCCTTATGTTGTGTAAAATAATAACCCCTTGAGCTTGTTACAGTGCATTCTGGGATTGTGTATATGTAAAAGACACATGTACAATACCAGAACGCTTCTCTAGGCTATAGATCCGCTTTGCTCATGAAAGCTGAACACACACAACTGTTACTGTAACTCTCGGATCAACAGCTGTTCCTGGGAAAGCCTGTCACTCAGAGCGGACGAGTGTACACAGAACGGGCCGTGCGCGGTGCACAGAGGTCTCTGTGAGTGTGTGTGATGTGCACATGTGTGTGTGTGACTGAGGCACATCTGTTGTGTTGCAGCTGTTACCCGGAGGAAAGCGTTCGCATGGCCGACTGCCATCAGACTCGTCAAAGCCTGCGTAATGAATCGCGTGAGTTGTTTAAGGCCCCGCAGGGCCGCGGTTGCTGGAATGATGGCGGAGAAGAGAAGAGCGATGCCCTGGGGAGTCACGGCCGGCGTTTGCGATTGGAAAGGGTTTCTGGTAGATTATAATATGTTTGTTTGTTTGTTTGTCTACATAATTATTGCTAAATATCACAGCTGTTTCTGTTTGTTCAGTAGCTTCTGATTGATTGGGTCATACACTCTGGTTTCAACCCATGTTTGGGTCAAATATGGACAAACCCAACCATTGCTTTACATTTTTTAGTTACATTTTCGAACCCAATAATTGGGTTTGTCCATATTTGACCCAAACATGGGTTGAAACAACCCAGCATTTTTTTAAATGTAGATATTAGATGTTTTTGTTTCAATTCAAGTTAAACTCTATCATGACTTTTTTTTCTTCTTTTTTTTTTACATTTAAAAAAAATTAAAACTAACTTTTTGCCACACCAGTCAATTGCCGGAGACTTGAGAAAATTTACCAGCCATAAATATTTTTTACTGGCCACTATCAGGTAGAGACATTGAATAAAGTAATCCAATGTAAAATAACACTGGATTGTCTTGACTGTATTATTTAAGTTACTAAAGTTATTTAGTCAAGAGCAGGGATTTATTTTCATTGTCCTTTGTTGTTTTATTAACATTAAAAACACAGACAGCAACAGGAATATTCGGCTGCTGTCACTTTAAGAGCAAATGTACAGATCCAATATACTGAGTTACACATCTTTCTCTATGGCCATGACTGACTATGTTCACTAGGACACTTGGCAAGTCTGGGCATTTTTTTACATAATTGTTTTGGTAATTTGGCCAGTCAAGTCAAGTGTAG
The DNA here is from genome assembly GCF_029890125.1 of Rhinichthys klamathensis goyatoka. Lineage (NCBI taxonomy): Eukaryota > Metazoa > Chordata > Actinopteri > Cypriniformes > Leuciscidae > Rhinichthys > Rhinichthys klamathensis. Next base: position 158,201 of record NW_026607239.1, on the reverse strand, counting down.
TCACAATACAGATTGTTTTCAAAGCAGCTTTACAGTGATAATAGAAAATGAACGCAACAAAGATAGTTTTGGCTGTACAGCAACTCTAGAAGAAAGTCATTGTCCAGCTTAAGTACGTTTTTAATTGATTCATTTCCATAGTAAAAATTATAGTTATTAACTTAGGAGCCGCTAACATGACAGCGTTTTCATCCAGCTTAATCCAGTATTCGCACGCTGTATGAGATGCAGTTTTGTGAATAACGAATCGAGTTTCGCGTCTACTTGAATATTTATATTGCAAACCCAGAAGCGCTGCGCTGTTACACTGCGAGAACTCACTCGAGGCCCACAGAGAAGAACATGAAGAGTTGAATAAAGTCGTTATTTTTGTTTGTTTTTTTTGCGCACAGAAAGTATTCTCGTCGCTTGATAAACTTAAGGTTGAGCCGCTGTAGTCACTCGGACTATTTTAACAATGTCTTTAATAACTTTTCCGGCAAGTTTCGATCCCTTAGAAGCCTATGGAGGTGTGATCCAGCTCTCAGATTTAATCAGAAATATCTTAATTTGTGTTCTGAAGATGAACGAAAGTCTTACGGGGAACAACATGAGGGAGAGTAATTACTGACAGAGTTTACATTTTGGGGTGAACTATCCCTTTAAACTCATAATCCATGAGGTGTACATAAATGAAACCCGCTTTTAAAGTGACAGGTTTATCTAGAATTGTTACGAAACCCTAGCACAATGTTTCCCCTCCCTGTTGCTCTCTCCCTCTGCCCTGATCTCGTGTCTCCTGCCAGGAACATCGGAGACCTGGAGATGACCGAGAGGTCAAGCTGACCCCAGATCAGCAGAACACATGCACTGCTGCTAAAACCCGCTGATACTGTCAACGCACCGACACGTTTATCGGAAATGACCGCGGCGGCACTCTCACGGTGGGATTTTCTCTTCCTCTGCCGCAACAATTGATGTTTAGGAAGGTACGCCCCGCTCATTCTCAGGCCTGTTTATTTTTACTCCTTCACTTCGCTAACAATGCGAGCGTGTCGGTCAAGGCAACGCAAGCACACTTAAGAGGCAGCGAAGGAACAGATGTGGTCTTTGATGATAAAAGGGCAAAGGAAGAGAGCGACAGAGACAAAGAAAGACAGGAAGAGAGAGAGTGAGGGTGACGGGAAGAGAGAGAGAGAGAGAGAGAGAGAGGTGATGAGCCGTGTGTGTCTCTCTATCCACTGATGGATAAAATAAGCTGTTTTCCAGAGTTAATAGTTGTGTTTATTATAAAATTATTATTATTCTTATTTTATTGTTTGTTAAATTTAGTTGCCACCTGAATTTAGGTTGTAATTGTTTTTATTCTAACTAAATTAAATCATTTAAATATGTAATCGTTAAATATATATATATATATACACACACACACAGATTTACTACTTATATTTAAATACTTATTAATTATATATGTAAATACATTTTTATATTTTAGAGATTTTTTAAAGAATATATAAAAGAAAAAATATGTCTAATAAATAAATATTTAATAAAAAAATATATAGAATTTTTTTGATTATATAGGCTATATCTGTGTGCGCAAAAGCATATATATATATATATATATATATATATATATATATATATATATATATATATGTATATATATATAAAAATATATATACCTATATATTGGTGCTGTCAAATCAATTAATCACGATTAATCACAAATGTGTGTGTGTATATATACACATATATACGTGTGTGTGTGTGTGTGTATTCATATATACATATAATTGCCTGTGTAAAACATTTTTTTTTTTTTAAAAGCTTGTTTATCTTAGAGTGGTGAAACACAGATTCTCTCATAGTTGTCTCTCTATGTGATAGTCTCTGTAGGAGGTTCATCAGGTTCCTCTGAGGCTGGAGAAATGAGAAGAACAGCAGACATGAATTAATAAAACAGCCATAAGTCACAATCATGACAAACATTCACGAGCTCCCCAGCGTGACATCGAGCGCTCGAGTTTACACATGTGAGAGGTTATATTCTCCTGAAGTCTGTCACTTTGAATCTCATCTACAGTCTTGCTATTTGATGACACGGCTTAAAAATACAGTGGAAAAATGTCTCCATCTGCGCATCAGGGAAACTGTAGATCCATTTCTGGCACCAGTGGTTCTGCTGGGAGAAGCTGAGCAGTTCTTCATGTAATTCTCCCCAGAGAGGATTGGGTTCTCCGTTCGTGCTCACTTTCAGGAGTGTGTGTCTGAGAGGAACCATTGATTGTCCAGATGACAGATGCTGTGTGTGAACTGAACTGTTCCTGGTACAGCTGTGTGTGTGTGTGTGTGTGTGTTTGGAGTGGGATGATTGAGGTGGGACTTCAGGGAACGCAGTTGTGATGTATCCTATTCTTCTGTAATTCAGTCCTCATGTGTTTACTTAAATGACCTACAGTTTACTGATGTGAAGTGCTTAAAAATAATCACAACTTAACAGAATATAAAAACTAAAATTTAACTCGCTGTCTGAAAAATGTATATAGCCTATATATATATATATATATATATATATATATATATATATATATATATATATAGATAGATAGATAGATAGATAGATAGATAGATAGATAGATAGATAGATAGATAGATAGATAGATAATCATTTAATCAGAATTAATAGTCTCTAACAGTAAAAAAGTGTATATACTGTATATATATATAGGTACATACATACAGATTTATTTTATTTTTGAATGCTTATTTATTATTTATATTGGTAAATTAATGTTATGTAGGCCTATATGTAAAAAAAAAAATTAATTATTTATAAAGTATATAAATATATGTAAATAGATATGTGTAAATATTATACATTAGATATTATTATATTATAAATTATATATTAGATATTTTTAAAGATTGATTATTTATTTATTTATGTTAAAATGTATATTTCCATATATATATATGCTTTTGCGCACACAAATATATATAACTAAAAATGTTATGTATTTTTTATTTAATATTATGTATATGTAAAAAAATATATTAATATATATTAATTATTTATAAAGTAAATAGATATGTGTAAATATTATACATTAGATATTATTATATTATAAATTATATATTAGATATTTTTAAAGATTGATTATTTATGTATTTATGTTAAAAGGTATATTTCCATATATATATATATATATATATATATATATATATGCTTTTGCGCACACAAATATATATAACTAAACATTTTATGTATTTTTTATTTAATATTATGTATATATAAATAATTAATATATATATATTTTTTTTACATATACATAATATTAAATAAAAAATACATAAAATGTTTAGTTATATATATTTGTGTGCGCAAAAGCATATATATATATATGGAAATATACATTTTAACATAAATAAATAATCAATCTTTAAAAATATCTAATATATAATTTATAATATAATAATATCTAATGTATAATATTTACACATATCCATTTACTTTATAAATAATTAATATATATATATTTTTTTTTTTACAAAGTAAATAGATATGTGTAAATATTATACATTAGATATTATTATATTATAAATTATATACTAGATATTTTTAAAGATTGATTATTTATTTATTTATGTTAAAAGGTATATTTCCATATATATATATATATATATATATATATATATGCTTTTGTGCACTCAAATATATATGACTAAACATTTTATGTATTTTTATTAAATGTATATATATTTAAGGTAAAATAAAATTGGCATATCCAACTGCACTATGATTTAAATTAAGTAGACATAAATTAAATTACATTAAATTAAATTAAGGAAAGCCGTTCGAAGCGATTGGAATCAGTTGTGATGTCTTGTCACAGATGAGGTCATCCGGCTGATGTCTGGACGCATGCAAGACTCAGTCAATAAAAGAGTCAATACTCAGTGACTGTCCAACATCTCTACATCTTCAACTCGTGCACTATAATACGACCAGAAGAACTACAGTCTGTGTTTCAAAGCCTCTTGATCTATAGACAGGATTTGAACATTAGCTTTTTTTATCATGCCTAAAATGCAGTGTAAGTATGCAGTTTACTGGCTTATGAAACATGCAGCACATAAAATGCATTGCTAAATGTTTGTTGTTTTGCTTACATATATCGGCTCAAGTCAATAGAGATTATTGTTATGTGCTTGTCCATAACCCTAAATATGAAGTAAGTGATGTTTAAAGGGATAATTCACCCAAAAATGTAAACTCTGTCAGTAATGACTCTCCCTCATGTTGTTCAACCCCGTAAGACTTTCGTTCATCTTCAGAACACAAATTAAGATATTTTTGATTAAATCTGAGAGCTGGATCACTCCTCCATAGGCTTCTAAGGCTTCTTCTGACAGAGTTTTCATTTTGGGGTGAACTATCCCTTTAACTTGTCATGTTAATAACCCTGAAGCAGTAGAGAGTGTGTATGAGCAGAAGTTGTGTTTATTTCAGATCTGTGGTGTGTGTGTGGTTGTTCAGACTGTAAATAACACCGCACTGTCAGCGCTGTGAGCTCACACTATTCATTTCAAGCTATTACACAGTTTAACCTTCACCGTACAGTTTCTGATCATCCGGAGCGGGAGTCATTATTCTTGCCGCTGCTGTTACAATGTGGCCCAAATGATCAGGGTTTGTGTTGAGACACAGCATTAATCTCAGTGTCCCGCGACTGGATCTCGACTCCAGAGGAACAGCACAACACCTCATGAGTGCTTCTGTCGAGGATATAACAACAGGACAGTCCGTTTATAGCATCAACATGATGAGGTTTGAGTCTGTTTGTGTCCGGAGATGTCCAATCTGTGTCTCTCAGTCTCATTTTCTTGTGATTATTTCTTTTATTTTTTTAATTACTAAAGAAAGGAATAGTTCACATAAAAATGACCATTCTTCTATTCACCCTCATGTTGTGCCAAACCTGTATTTCTCTCTTCTGTGCAACACAGAAAGTCAGAGCTGATGATGGTTTATATTGCAACGTCTTTTGAAGTCTTATGAAATGTTTGTGTGTGGAACAGACCCAGATTAATCTATTACGGATTCCATGTGGGAAATAGAGGCATTGGCATCCAGCAATTTTCAATAATTTTAACATTTAATAGTATCAACTTTATACAAAGGATTACTGTCTTTACATGATGCAACACAAGGTTTCTATGGAAGCTTGTTTCCGCCACTGAATAAAACATTTTTTTTTTTCAATTGCGACTTTTATCTCACATTTGCGAGATATGAAGTCAGAATTGTGAGAAATAAAGTCGCAATTGTGAGATATAAAGTCGCAATTCTGAGAAATAAAGTCGCAATTGCGAGATATAAAGTCGCAATTATGAGAAATAAAGTCGCAATTGCGAGATAAAAAGTCGCAATTATGAGAAATAAAGTCGCAATTGCGAGATAAAAAGTCGCAATTATGAGAAATAAAGTCGCAATTGCGAGATAAAAAGTCGCAATTATTAGAAATAAAGTCGCAATTGCGAGATAAAAAGTCGCAATTATGAGAAATAAAGTCGCAATTGCGAGATATAAAGTCGCAATTATGAGAAATAAAGTCGCAATTGCGAGATATAAGGTCGCAATTATGAGAAATAGTCGCAATTGCGAGATAAAAAGTCGCAATTATAAGAAATAAAGTCGCAATTGCGAGAAAAAAAGACAGAATTGAGACTTTTTATCTCGCAATTCTGACTTTATAACACATAATTGCGAATTTATATCTCGAAATTCTGACATCTTTTCTCAGAATTGTGAGATATAAAGTCGCAATTGCGAGTTATCAGGCCAATTCTAAGGGGAAAAAAAGACTAACTTTTTTCCCCTCAGAATAGTTTATATCTCACAATTCTGATTTTACAACACGCAATTTCGACTTTATATCATGAATTTCTGACTTTATAACACGCAATTGCGAATTTATATCAATCAATTCTGACTTTATATCTCGCAATTCTGACTTTATAACACGCAATTGCGACTTTATATCACGCAATTCTGACTTTATATCTCGCAATTCTGACTTTATATCACGCAATTGCGACTTTATATCACGCAATTCTGACTTTATATCTCGCAATTCTGACTTTATATCACGCAATTGCGACTTTATATCACGCAATTCTGACTTTATATCACGCAATTGCGACTTTATATCACGCAATTCTGACTTTATATCTCGCAATTCTGACTTTATATCACGCAATTCTGACTTTATATCTCGCAATTCTGATAAATAAAGTCAGAATTGCGAGATGTTAACTCGCAATTGTGAGAAAAAAAGTCGCAATTACCTTTTTTATTTTTCATTCTGTGGCGGAAACAAGCTTCCATAGGTTTCTGTCTAGAACCAAAAATCTAAATATAGGACTTATTATACAAAAGCAAGTCTTGTAAAATATTAAAAATCAGACTGAAACGATAGTTGTATTTGTAGAGAATCAGAATTAGAGACATATATGACCGTATCATCAGCATAAAGTTGAATGTGTGAAAGTTAATGGTAGATTATTTACATAAATGGAAAAAATAAAGTGGTCCCAGTATTGAGCCTTGAGGCACACCTCTTTGTTGAATCAAATAATCTGATTTATTCCTATTTAGGACAACACATTTTCTATTATGCAAATATTAAATCTGTTATTGAACTAGATTTATTATTCACATGCAGAAAACTTGGTATTAACCTCAGTTTTTTTTTCTTTTAGGTTTTCTTTTATTTTGTAATATACCCTTTTATTGGGTTAAGTGACTAAATTACTGCAGAGTAACTTTAAAAAAAAAAAAAGACATATTAAGTCTAGTGTTATCAGAGAGAAGCCTTAATTCAACATCCTTATAGGCAAACGTTCATTGAATCTGCTGCTGCTTAAATTTTGTTTTTTAATTTCCAGCGCTAGAAGTGTCAATGAAAAGATGGAGATGAAAAGTGAGATGTGACATTTAAAGAAAAAGATAAATATTACTTGTGAACTGAATATTTTCATTGTGTGTCACTTCCAGGAAAGCTATAATGTTTAAATTATACATGGTATATTATTACAATAAACAGACAAAACATTATAGATGAGAGTAATCATTACATGATAGATTATATGCACAGCTCACAAATAGCATATTTTCCACATATATTATATTGCACATGTATAATATACGGCAGCACTGCATCCAGACCATTAGTAAAGGAGAGCGAGGGGTCATTTAGTGGCTGGAGCTGCAGACTCTCTTATCAGCGCTGATTTACAGCTCCTGTCTCCAACACACAGCAGCGTCATTAATAGGGTGTGTGTGTGTGTGTGTGTGTGTGTGTGTGGTAACATCATTAATAGAGACAGTGATTAATTTCACACTGAACCCTGAGAAGCCTGAAGTGTTTGATTTATGACACACTGTGAGTTCAGCTCATTGACTCGTTATTTATGCTGATGACCAATTAGTGAGGTCAGCGTCGTCTAATTCAAAATCCCGGACGGCTGAGGAACCTGAGCTCGGAAGAGACTGAATCTGGGATTGTTTTATACTTCTCTATTACAGATGCCAAACAATTTGACATCTCGTATAAATGTGAGTGGTGTTTTAGGTGAAGGCCTGAAAGGAGGTATATAAAACCTGGATAAATATTAGCATTTTGTATGTTGAATATTTGTTTAAATCAGGGATTCCTAAACTTTATCAGCCATTTGACCTAAAATATTTTATTGAATTTCTTCAGAATTTTGTTAAACTCGGAATGAAACGGAAGTTGTGATAGTCTTTTCTTCCTCTTTGTGACATTTGAAGCGGCTTCTGGAACAAGAACAAATGTGGGCGGGGCTTGATTTTGTCTGTGGGGTTTGATTGGATGTTTGCTATTGGTGGATCTCATGTGAGTGACAGGTTGCTCCGCCCTCGTCATCAGAGAAGAGAAGAGATGCTAAGGGGAAGTTATTTTGTCAGAAGATTACCAGGAACATGAATAATGATGTGCACGGATAAATCATCTATAATAAATATTGCATTGATTTCATGGTGACTTAAACACATTTGCATCTTCACGGTTCTCTGATGTCGGTTAATGGTCACATTACATACAGCTATCTCTTTTTTTTTGTGTAGCTGTAAGTGTTTTATTTGGATCTTTTTTTTTTTTTAGTTAGCTTTTTATCAACTCACAAACCTCCTGCAGTTCCTCCACTGACCACCAGGGGATTCGCAAACCTAAAATCATCACGTGTCAATCAAATGCATCATACATCTAGATCTGGGATCAGTGGCGGTCCCACAGAACGCCTGATCGCCCAGCGGTCTCGTTTATGTGTTTGGCTGGAAAAGGAAATGATAACAGCATGTTCCCAAATGAGCTTAATCATCTTAATTAACTAGTTCTGCTGCTAAATGAGCTTAATCATATTAATTAGGGCTGTGTAAGCACACCTGTGCAATCCCTCCTGCACACACAGGTGAAGAACAAACGCCTCATTACAGAGGAATCAGCCGAGAGTACATGCAGCTCTGTGTGTGTGTGTGTGTGTGTGCGTGCGCGTGCGTGTGTGTGTGCGCAGTAGATTAAGAGCTTTACCCCGGATTTCCACCAACTGCGGATCGACTCTGTGCTCCGCCGTCCTTCAACACCAACCAGGTCTGGATTTGTTGCGGAACGGCTGCGTCCGACAGATGAAGTCACGAGGACCCAAGAGATCTCGCCAATTCACGTATGATCGCGCGATATAACAATCTACCCTATGCTGAATTGCTGTGGCATCCGGCAAAAACAGAAGCTCTGCGTATCTGCTCCGGAGGGCTTCGGATCGCACTCTTCCACCAAAACTAGACTCACTTACGGCCGTTACCGGAAACCAGTGATTATAGTTTATGTAAGGGTTAATGCCCGACGAGGTCCATTGTCAGGTATTAAAGTAACACTATGTAGTTTTTCCAACCTTCATAATATATTTCCAAGACCCTTGTGATGGTACATCGACTTACAATAGGTTAAATGACACGTCTGCCATAGCCTGACGGGGTCTGTATCGCTTTTACTCGCACTATGTAACTTCGGGTTTCGGGTAGTAACCGGAGCACAAAAAGAAAATTCGACTGCTTTACGGCATACCTCACTTCCCACATAAATATCCATAATAAAGGCTAGATGTCTCGTCCGCGCTGCTGGCCAATGGAGGTCGACGTCCGCACCTGGCGGCCATCTTGTCACAGGCAGCTCGCTCACTCGTAACATTGTGTTTTAATGGCGCATGTACTTTTTAAATAACCATAACTTGCTCAATTTTCTACCGATTTTCAAACGGTTTGGTTTGTTATAAACGTCAGAGATGTAGTTATGACACTGCATACTTATGAATAATAAGTGTAGAAATAAATAATCATCCAGAATTATAGCCACGTTAATAACGTTTGTAAGAAACCAAACCGTTTGTAAATCCGTCAAGATTTCAACGAGATAAGAGCATTTGTGTTCGTGCCGATCACTCATCTTACATCAGGCACCACAGAGCCCGCCAGAAAGCTTGCCTGTGACAAGATGGCCGCCGGTGATGACGATAGAGACTCCGCCGTAAGATACTCTAGCCTTTATTATGGATATCTATGACTTCACCCACCACTTCCTCAAATTGTCTGTGCATTGTTGATTCCAAAGCTGGTCCTGGATAAACAGCGAGCGTGCGCGTGCGACAGTAGGCTGTGGTGGGCTAAATGATTTACGACAGCGGTAATGGACAATTCCGCTTCCAACCTGTAGGGCGACCGCAGAGGAAAAGTTCCTTGGTGTTGCTTTAATGGACGACGGCGAGGCGTGAACGGTTGCCTCCGCCGAAGTCCATTAATACCTAGACAATGGACACCTCGAAGGCCATTAACCCGCTTATACCATGGTCTCTTTCCAAATAACACATTTTTAAAACATTAGTCTATATTTTAATTAGTTTTACAATCGAAATCTAAAGTTTTTACAAACAATAACTTGGTTTCCCTGGTTACGCCTGACGGTTTATTTAGCAACCGGAGATATTTATAGTGCGCTCAGCTCGGAGAACCCTTCAGTTTAGCTAACTTGCGAGCCAGAAAGTTAACGTATTATTTTTTTTCATGCAAGTTAGGCTTGTCTAGCCATGGGCGTTACACTTTCGGTTTTTTTTTTACCTATAATTAAAACACACAAAGGCATAGTATAACGGCTAAGTTATAGCTAAGTTATACTAGATGTTTGTTTTGATACAATAAATTGTAAACGGATACTTTGACTGCCTGTTGCTATGGTTACTCACAGCTGATATAGCCAGCGCATTTATTTATTAATTTCGAACGGTAAACAGTCAGTTTCACCAGAACTCCTTCACTAGTGTCCTCTATCACTTTTTAATGGACACCCTGCAGCCAATCAGAATCGAGTATTCACCCAGACCATGGTATAAAAAGTTATAAATAAGGATATTTGCCTTACCAAACTGCATGGCTTCGCTTCAGAAGGCCTTTATTAACCCCTTTATTAGCTGTATGGATTACTTTTATGATGGATGGATGCACTTTTTAGGGCTTCAAAATCTCAGGCACATTCACTCCTATTATAAAGCTTGGAAGAGCCAGGATATGTTTTTTAATATAACTCCGATTGTGTTTGGCTGAAGAAGAAAGTCATACACCTAGGATGGCTTGGGGGGGCGAGTTATTTATGGGATAATTTTCATTTTTGGGTGAACTATCCCTTTAACTATCGTAACCAGAACCACAATGCTTTACTGGTCCACAAGCAAGACCAAATCAGCAGGGTGAACCATATCATCATAGTATTTTTCCATAAGGAGAAACACAAAGACAAAGCCTGAAGTGCTGCCAAATAATCAAGCACACTTGAACAACATTGATTAACCAACCACAAGATGACGGTTTAAAAATCCTGCGGTAATAAGGACAAACGATTGCGTGCGGAGGAACGAGAGTATCGATGGCTCAGATGGACAGGGCCAAGGTCACTCAGAAACCGTCTCAGCGCTTCTGCTAAACGTGATATCGGCGAGTATTGGCAAACTAGGGGCCGATGAGCGAGAGAGAGACGGATTGATGGACTTAAGGTTGTCATTTAACAAGACGCTGCCATTTACTATTGATTCTTTGCCAAGTAGAAAGACACCAGCCTGTTAAACATGACCTCACAGTCTCGACCTCAGACGACACGGACCCGCAGACGCCCACACTGACCTTCTTATTTCATTTACAATTCACTTGCATTTCTTCTCATTTAGGCCTACTCTTTTTGTATTTTATTATGTTGGCTTGAGAAAGAACTTGTTATTCTTCCTCTGAGGCAGAAATTTCTCACTCTTAACTCCTAGAGCTTTTCCTCTTCAACCACCAAACTCGTCGTCGCAGACCTTCAGACTCGCGTTGCTGTATCTTTTCTAACTGATCCAACTGTGGGAATTCCCGTATCGTACTTCAGAACAATCCCAAACTCCCATAAACTTTCATTGAGGGGTCAAAACGTTTATACAATAGTTCTTATAGAGCATTTAAGCTGTCTATCATTAGCAAAGCTTAACAACTAGCCTAGGACAACATGCTAAAAAGCCATGTGTTAAAACATGTTGCTAGAAGACGTTAAAACATGCTAGCAATATGGTAATTCATGCAAGAAACATGTTAGCAATATATAAAATCATGTTAGCAATGCGTTAACTCATGTTAGAAGCATGATAGCAAAATGCTAAGTCATGTTAGCAAAATCAGATGCCTGGCTATGCTAGGCTAAATATCGTCAACATTGAGCAATGCTTTTGACTTTGAGTCTCAGATGAAAGCGAAGCCATGAGACACTTCACTTGTTCAGATCTGGCCTTTACTTTCACATGAAGTCACTGCTATTAAGGTTAATTGGTTTAAATTGCTTAAACATTTGCCTCGAACTGTCCTGTATCTGAGCCTGATCCTTTTGAACCTTAACCTGGCATTAGTTTCACATTGTCTTCAGAAAAGCTTCTTTTCCTGTAACTTATATTCTGGCCTATAGGACAGTACTCATCCTTTCTGCTCCTTTCATCATCGTCTTGTGTGTGTGTTATTGTGCACAAGGTCACCCTGACAGGCCTAATGGTGTCATTTATTCTCCTAATTGAAGTGGAGATCAGACTTATGACGGTTTCTCTGCTGGCATAATTAATTATAGTGTAATTATAAAGTGCTTTTTATATGAGTACAGCAAGTATAAGATTAATATTTAAATTCTCTGAGGGGGGAAATGTAGTTTTTCCTTATTACATAACAAATAACCTTCAATTAAAATAAAGAGAGTTCAATATTTGAAGAAAAAGGAATATTTTCCTCAAAAAACATTTCGTTTATGAACCCTTGTTGCGTATGACTTTCTGTTATGACTCTAGAAGACTTAAAATATAGAGCAAGAGTTGTATGTACCTCTTTTATTATGCATTTATGGTGATTTTTTTTTGGAGCTTGACAGGCCAAATTTAACTACTGCAAAATTTCTTGTGTGTTTTATTGAAGAGAAAAGTACATTTTGGAATGACATTGGAATGAGTAAATGATGACAGAACTTTCGTTCTTGGATGAATCGAAGCTTATAAACTCTGTCAGCAGGAGATTTCGTGGTGTAATATTTTGTATTCACATCACAGACAATGATAAAACTTTAAAACCAGCTTTGATCCTTGAGCCAGGACGATACTGCAGAGATTTATCCAAAGTAAGAGATCATACATCAAATACTTCATAGAAACACATCTTACACACTCTCTTTCTGTTGTAGAGCAGCAGGTGGTGAATTTGTTTCCAGCGGCCAGCGTCAATGTGTGTGTGTGTGTGTGTGTTTTCTAAGTCAAACATCATTATTACTTTTACTTAGAGGTTTCTTCAAACCAATAACTTTCAGTAGACTTTTAAAAGTTGATGAATTATTTCTCAAATCACATATCAGATGTATTATTTTCCCCAATGGACCATAAAACCCGGGCCACAGATTTACTATCAATGCCATATAAGCATCCAAAAAAAAGTCTATGGCATTGTGTATATGCAAGCGTGTTATGTCTGTAATTGTCTGTATAATTTAAAGGACAGTTTAGCTACCATTTTGAAAAAGTTAAAAAACATTTAAAAAAAAGGTAGATTATGTAAGACTGCTTAGTATTTAAATGCTAAAGTTCACTCGATTATTATTAAACTGTGTGTGCAATATTTTACTATGTACATTGCTACTTGGTTGAAAAACTATCTCTTTGATTTTAGTTAGTGTGTGTTTGGTGTGAGTGAGCAAGAGAGAATGATCTTGTGTGTTTGACTTTGTCCGTGACTCTTCAGAGGAGGTTGGTGTGGGTGTCTTTTCCTTTCTCCACAGGAAGATGAGCCCGTCGTTTCAAACGTCACATTCATCTGTCAGACCGTTCGACCAGAAAGCTGATTTACGGTGTGTGTGTGTGTGTGTGTGTGTGTGAGTGAACCGGGCTGTGGGTTAAGAGGAGGTCTGGCAGCCAGTGCAGGACATTTATCATCTCTAACTGCGACAGTCAGATAAGAGAAATAACTCAGTCTACACACACACACACACACACTTAGGTTTACTGGCCCTGTTTCAATGCATTTCTCTTTTAGACTTTGTTCCAGTTTAGTTTTTTTACCAGTAACCACACTATTCTACACATCTGTGTTTGTATATATATATATATATTTTTTGCTAATTCAGTTAAGCTTTGCACTTGAAATAACAATGTGCAACAATTTGTGTAACACATTTTGCCACGTTTAAATCAATTCCACTGCATTCTGTAGATTTTTCCCTCCAAAATTGGCCTTCTGTAGATTTTTCCCTCCAAAATTGTCATTCTGAAGATTTTCCCTCCAAAATCAGCGTTCTGTATATTTTCCCTCCGAAATTTAAAAACAACTGAAAGACTGCAGTTTTGTGTTTGAGTGACTTGTCTTGCTTTGATTTATACCACGGTTTGGATTGTGTTGTTCATAAATCTGAGCAGACTTTTATTCTGAAAGAAACGGGGAAGATGAGAAGGCGTCTGGAGTACCTGAGAGACAGAGGGTTCAGGATCAGGTCAGTAGAGCTGCAGGCAGACGCGGAGTGATGGATGTCCGTTACAATGAGTTTCTCCCTGACGGCGCCCATCCCAGAGCCTGATGGATGATGGGAAGGTTCTTCAACCTGCTCCCCCTCACCCGTCTAGGACTTTAATATCCTCGCGCGAGCACGGCTATTGATAAAAGTCATATTTTAACATTGGCTGGGGTGTCGTTCATCTGAAAAATGGCCGTTGTGTGTGACAGCAAGGGTTGGGTGTGCAGAGACATGGTGCTTTATTAAGCCCAGTGTTCTTTATGAATATGAATGTGTTTTGAATGTGCTCATAATCAGGGATGGGCAGTATTTCAGATACATGTATTTAAAATACGTATTTGAAATACAAAATACTATTTTGTATTTTGTATTTTGAAGCCTTTGGGGAAAATCAAATGTAATTTGTATTTAAATACATTTAAGATGAGTATTTTTGTATTTGCAAAATACATAAAATACTTTTTGCCAGTCAACCTCTATATCCAGGTGCTGGTTTCGTGCATCAACTAGTTCAGACTCATTTATTTGTGGGTCCTGATAATGCCAAATGTCTGATGTTAAAGGGATAGTTCACCCCAAAACTCTGTCAGTGATTACTCTACCTCATGTTGTTCAACCCCGTAAGACTTTCGTTCATCTTCAGAACACAAATTAAGATATTTTTGATTAAATCTGAGAGCTGGATCACTCCTCCATAGGCTTCATTTCCTTCTAACAGCGCAGCGCTTCTGTGTTGTACGTCACACGTAGGCTCACTATTGGCCGACGCTGGTCATGCGTGTGACGTACACCAGAAGAGCTGCGCTGTTACACTACATGAACTCACTCGAGACCCACAGAGAAGGAAATGAATAGTTGAATAAAGTCGTTATTTTTGTTTGTTTTTTTGCGCACAAAAAGTATTCTCGTCGCTTGATAAACTTAAGGTTGAGCCACTGTAGTCACTCGGTCTATTTTAATGATGTCTTTAATAACTTTTGGGCCATTCAGTTTAGAAATTCACTAGAAATTCGGTTTTTGCTGTTGTAATAAAACTGATATTGAGAATTGTGAAACCATGATATATATTGTTACTGTGAAGTCAGATTTTGGGTCATATTCTTTGCTAGAAAGCAGAAAAGGTTCCCACAGTTTTACATGCAGTATGAATTTTTTAATAGTGTTCACCACAAGTAATCGACTACATTGTAACCTGGTCAGAAATAAGTATATAAATGGCTGCTATTTTGCACAAGTTTATTTGTAATGGCCAGCAATTAGGCCTATGTAGTTTCTTTATTCACTGTGACCTATGCCTGCACTTTATGGCCAATTTGACATGTATTTTGTGTATTTTCACAATACAAAATACTGTATTTGTATTTAAATACATTTTTCCACACAGTATTTTGTATTTGTATTTTAAATACATTTCCATGTATTTATGCCCATCTCTGCTCATAATGACGGCCAGGCATTAGTCCATCCAGAGAGATGTTTCTCACTTCATGCTGGAATCTGTTGAACGCTTCAAGTCAAGTCACCTTTATTTATATAGCGCATTTTACAATACAGATTGTTTCAAAGCAGCTTTACAGAGATAGCAGGAAAATAATGCAACAAAGTTTGTTTCCAGAAGAAAATAGCGTCACAGTCCAGCTTAAGTAAGTTCAGTGATGGTTCATTTTTGTTTTAAAAAAGTTGTTAATTTAGTCCTCCACAGGTCCTCCATCTGGTCTGGATACGGCCCGGATCCGGGATAATAGAAATGTATAATTTTCTATGTGTATGCCAGGTTAAAGAGATGTGTTTTTAGCTTCAGTAGGTATGAAGCAGAGATGGTATAAGGCATAAGCCAGACAACGAAAAAATGAACAATGTGAAATTGCAAAGCTCTGTATGGTGGCCAAAAGAAACAAAGCCCTGCTTTTCAATGTATTTATTTATTTATTGGCTTAAAAGATCAATTCAATCATTTTATAAATGCATACTTTTGATTGCCCCAATTTAAGTGTGTAAACTAAAAATAATTCTGTTTACAGTAACTTAGGAATTAGTCTTTATTTATTTATTGTGGTGAGTCACCTGTATTGAACTAAATAAGCAAATGTTACAATAGCATTGATTTAACTTTTAAAATGTGCTATGGAAACAGCTACAGTAGATTGTCCGTGGAGGTTTACAAATATATACAAAGTCATGAAACTATCATGCAGGCTGATCGATCCTTAACTCAATCTGCTTGCAATCACATCATTTTCTATAGGGCACAGCTGATTGGTTCCTGCTGTATCAGTAGCCAATGAGATCACTGCTCAACCTTCAAATACTTGGTCAGCATTAGCAGTTGCAGCGCACTTTCAGAAACCCTCCTCCTTCCCCAGCTCCACCTGTATAGATCTGCTACTGGTTATTCATGTATGCTGTATTGTACAGGAGCAGCACGTCTTGCTCACAGCAGCGTGTCGTGTGTGTATTGGCAGTATTGGCTTACTCTTCAGCAGCAGCAGCGTAGCAGATCTATTCTGTCAAGACCAAACATATCAATATACTCATATCCATTACCATGCCAAACACACTGAGAGTTGTCGTAACAGAACTGATTTAGTTTTTGAATGAATCCAGGTTAAGAGTAGTCTCGCATCAAACTGACGGTCTGGACTCCACAGCAGCTTTCATTGGCTAAGGACCGCCCAGAAGCCGTCTGACTGACATGTACAGCAACCAATCACAGTTAGAGTTCGCTTTGTTCAGCGTCATGTTAATAGAGAGCCTAAGTCCCTCCCCTTCCGGTCGACCACCATGGGTCCTTATTTCGGAAAAATATTGCATGGTAGTCAATGGCGAGAGACAACAAATATTTTATTCTTGTTTGAAATGTGCCCTGAATTACACATATGATGTTTGTCAATTTAAAAGATACATTTTAAAGTCAAGAAAGTCGCAGTTTGATGTAAAACTGTTGATTGTATAAGACTGAAAATACGTAATTACAAAGACTACAAACACAAAAAGGCGCACATTTTCTCTCAATGAATGAAGCTAACTTTACTGAAGCTAACTGTACTGATGCTAACTTTACTGAAGCTAACTTTACTGATGCTAACTTTACTGAAGCTAACTTTACTGAAGCTAACTTTACTGATGCTAACTTTACTGAAGCTAACTTTACTGAAGCGCTAACTTTACTGAAGCTTACTTTACTGAAGCGTTAACTTTACTGAAGCTTACTTTACTGAAGCTAACTTTACTGAAGCTAACTTTACTGAAGCTAACTTTACTGAAGCTAACTTTACTGATGCTAACTTTACTGAAGCTTACTTTACTGAAGCGCTAACTTTACTGAAGCTTACTTTAGTGAAGCTAACTTTACTGAAGCTAATTTTACTGAAGCTAACTTTACTGAAGCTAACTTTACTGAAGCTAACTTTACTGAAGGTAACTTTACTGAAGCTAACTTTACTGATGCTAACTTTACTGAAGGTAACTTTACTGAAGCTAACTTTACTGATGCTAACTTTACTGAAGGTAACTTTACTGAAGCTAACTTTACTGATGCTAACTTTACTGAAGCTGACTTTACTGAAGCTGACTTTACTGAAGCTAACTTTACTGATGCTAACTTTACTGATGCTAACTTTACTGAAGCTAACTTTACTGATGCTAACTTTACTGAAGCTAACTTTACTGAAGCTGACTTTACTGAAGCTGACTTTACTGAAGCTAACTCTACTGAAGCTAACTTTACTGATGCTAACTTTACTGATGCTAACTTTACTGATGCTAACTTTACTGAAGCTGACTTTACTGAAGCTAACTTTACTGAAGCTAACTTTACTGATGCTAACTTTACTGATGCTAACTTTACTGAAGCTAACTTTACTGATGCTAACTTTACTGAAGCTGACTTTACTGAAGCTAACTTTACTGAAGCTGACTTCACTGAAGCTAACTTTACTGAAGCTAACTTTACTGATGCTAACTTTACTGAAGCTAACTTTACTGAAGCTGACTTTACTGATGCTAACTTTACTGAAGCTGACTTTACTGAAGCTAACTTTACTGAAGCTAACTTTACTGATGCTAACTTTACTGAAGCTGACTTCACTGAAGCTGACTTTACTGATGCTAACTTTACTGAAGCTGACTTTACTGATGCTAACTTTACTGAAGCTAACTTTACTGAAGCTGACTTTACTGATGCTAACTTTACTGAAGCTGACTTTACTGAAGCTAACTTTACTGAAGCTAACTTTACTGATGCTAACTTTACTGAAGCTAACTTTACTGAAGCTGACTTTACTGATGCTAACTTTACTGAAGCTGACTTTACTGAAGCTAACTTTACTGAAGCTAACTTTACTGATGCTAACTTTACTGAAGCTGACTTCACTGAAGCTGACTTTACTGAAGCTAACTTTACTGAAGCTAACTCTACTGAAGCTAACTTTAACTTTACTGAAGCTAACTTTAACTTTACTGAAGCAAACTTTACTGATGCTAACTTTACTGAAGCGCTAACTTTACTGAAGCTAACTTTACTGAAGCTAACTTTACTGAAGCTAACGTCTGTCATTGTTTCTATAGTCTTGCGTTATAATCGTAACGTTACGCCGTCATCGAGTGTTTGGTACCAGACTGCACACACACCAGCAGCGGATCTCGCTCGTTGTTTCGCTTCCCGGGAGATGTAGTTCATTGAGCGATTTTCACATAAAATTAAATGTTACTCTTCTGTTTTATGACAAACTGCGACTTTCTTGACTTTCATAATTATCTTTTAAATTGACAAACATCACATGTGTAATTCAGGGCACAGTTCAGACGGAATAAAAAGATAAGTTGTCTCTCGCCATTGACTACCATACATATGTTTTCCGAAATAAGGCCCCATGAGCCGGAAGCGGAGGGGAGGGGCTTAGGCTCTCTATGGGCGTGAACATTTGAAGTCGATGTCCCTACAATAACAGGTAAAACTCTAGTCTAAGCCGTGAACATACTTTTGAAAATCCAGCGTTCGGAAAATCCACACAGAGACTCTTTATTAATCTTTCCTGTCATATGTGCTTAATCTCTCTCTAATGAATGTATTGATAACCAGTTAATTCAGTCTGCTGATAATTTTTCAAAGTAAAACGAAGGGTTTTGATCATTAATCAAGTGCAGAAATGACACTGAATGTAGTTATGAGTGATTATTAGAGTGCCACTCTCTCAAATGTCTGATATTTTCTGCAGACGGTAAAGATAAGAGTTGTTATTAATGCAGGGTTTTTTAATTCAGTGCCCTGATGAAATCTAATCCTGTCATCAGGGCAAAGCAATCACAGTACTGCAATTCAATAAAGATTTGTTAGACAGTTTAAATATGAGGTTAATGGTTATGTTTTGCTCCGAGAGCTTTAAATTGGCTTGCATTTGCTCGTCTCTTCAGGGAATCGTTAGGAATATTTATCTCTTTTCTCTCATAATGGCTCATTACTTTATAGTCACTTCACGCTGGTGTCTTAAGCATGCAGATTCATCACTTTCAGTCATTTGTCTGTATTAGTGTGTAATTTTACTCATAACTTCTGGTTTGTTAGTTATGTGTTTAGTCTTTCTATCTTTCACAACAGTTTTTTTTTTTTTTTTTTTTTTTTTTTGCAGATCATTTAGAAAGGTGACCACAAACCTTTCCTCAACATGTTGAATATCATGCATCTAATACTTGTGTTTGAACTCAGCACGATTAATAGTAAGAGTGACGCTTGGCTTTTCAAACACCACTAAAAATAAGAGGCGAGACACTTGCATTCAAATGCATCATTCTCAATCATTCAATTCCCTCTGCAAAGAAATGGTGGTCTATATGGCCTTTTCTGTGTTTTGCTTGTTAAATTGAATCGTTCACACGCTCCCAGCGGAGAGGTGGAGGGCAAGTCTATTCTTCTTCCAAACTGTTGTTGTGTACAGACTCACTTTATTGATGCTCGCCAGAAACGCTTAACACACAACCATTGTTTACACACACCTGAATGATTAATAGTCACTATTTAGCGCCACAAAGTCATTTTCATTCCATTCTTTACCGTCACCTTTAATAGATTGAAGGCTTGATTATTGCAACGTTTGTCTATAATTAGGGGTTTTTGCTGAAGCAAGGCGTAATTATGGCATTTGCTGATACATAAAAATGAGGCATGCATTTTGTCTGTGAAACAATAATAACGTATATATATATATATAAGGGCTGTCAAACGATTAATCACGATTAATCGCATCCAAAATAAAAGTTTGTGTTTACATAATATATGTGTGTACTGTGTATAATTATTTTGTATATAAATGCACACATGTATATATTTAAGAAAAATATGTTATTTATATATAAAATGTTTATATTTATATAAAATATACATTATATATAGGCTACATTCAGTCTTTATACAGTATATACATGCAAATATTTCTTAAATACACATGCATGTATGGGTATTTATGTATTAAAAATAACTATACACAGTACACACACATATATTATGTAAACACAAACTTTTATTTTGGATGCGATTAATCGCGATTAATCGTTTGAAAGCCCTAATATATATGCATCATCAATACAAGATCTTGAGCTAAAATTATGCACCTCATATATATATAAATATATATATATATACAAATATTTAAGTATTTGAGAGCGTAAGACGGCCAACTCAATTAAGTAATTTTGCAGTGATTCATGGGAGTGGGTGGAGCTAAAGAGATCTTGTTTAGACTCTCTGATTGGTGAAATTTCTGTACAGCATCATGAGTAATGTAGTTTTCCACCATAAATTCCGCTGTTAAACTGAAATATTTAGTTGAAATATTGTGGGCTGATGGCTTCAACAGAAGCAAATACTATCGACTTTAAAGGTTTATAAGTTATTGCTAAAAATAATCTTCCTGTGGAGAAAATGAATGGAGCTTTTACTTCCAGAACCAGACTGTTGCTCCGGCTTTCACAAAAATTGCACCAGATCATCTTCAGACCATGCCGACAAAAAGTTATGGAATTTAAGTTGATTCGTCAATACCGCGCTAATTAGCGTTTGCGAAAACAGACTTAAGACTGTATCTCCGCAACGCTTTATCACATTCAGACCAAACTTGGTACATGTCATCACAACCATGACTTGAGGCTACATGCTGCGTTTCGGCGCAGCGCCACCTACTGGTCCGGAGATACGAAAAATGGCTATTTTTGCTTATAACTTCTGAACGGTTTGTCCGTTTGTACCGAAACTCGGTATGGGTCATCAATACGATGTCGCGAAAGATCCTCAGAAGTTTTAAACCAGCGCCACCTAGTGGTAAAACTATTTTTTCAAATGCTTATAACTCTGAGTGTGGTTGACTTACTGAATCCTTTCCGAGTCCAATGATACCAAACATGCTAGGTCTCGCCTTACTGTTTGCGTCGTGTTGTGATTTAGCGCTTAAAAAACATTTGCCAATATTTCAAATTGCCAATAATTGGAAACCGTTAGACCGATTGAGACGAAACCACCGTAGGAAGTTTAGGAACATAGGTCGTTGGCGTTATGTTGATGCCCAAATGACAAAATATTAATAGTAAGTGGCAAGAAAATGCAAACAAAGTCAGGTGTGGGTCATTTTTTATGTGTTTATACATATAAATGTCTATAACTCTAAAACGAAATGAGATATTTTCACCAAATTTGATACACACATGTATGGGTTCACTCTGAGAACTCATACAAAAAAGTGGGATTGTTTCTCTTGTTGGCGCTATAATAGAACGTCACTTGACTTCAATACAGTATTGTGATATAAAATGCTATACTTTATGAACGCATTAGCGTATCATCACGAAACTCGGTATTAGTCATCGGCACCATGCCTTGAAGGTACTCAAAAAGTTTCGGGGCAGCGCCACCTTGTGATATAAAAGTTATAACAACATTTCCAAAAATGCTAATATCTTTTGAATAAATTTGCCTATTGTAATGACACTGATCTTAATAGATTCCTTGGGTTATGCTGAAAACATAGATACTAATTTTGCCATAGTCAGCCAAACTTCCTGTCCGCCATCTTTATTTACTTTTAAAATCTACTTTTTCGAACTTCTCCAAGACCGTTCGTCCGATTTTCACCAAAATCGAATCGCATCCTCTCCAGACCGTGCCGACTAAATTTAAAGGATTTCGTGTTGATAGACAAAACCGTTTTTGTATATCACAGCATCAAAGTTTAGGCATGTGGCCAAAATGACTATTCAGGCTTTATCTCTGCAATGCCTTCACATATTGACACCAAACTTTGTATGTGTCATTGTCACCTTCCTCTGACAACACCACATACATTTCGTAATTGCGCCACCAATTGGTCGAAAGTGATAATCCATTAAATCATATTTTTAGTTACTGTATATGATTATTCAGATATTTTGCCTTAAATCATCTTAAAATGTCTTTAATTGCTCCTTGCTGCAGTTGATCTGACACTCCCAGCCATGTTGGCATGTCTTATCGCCTTCTTGCGTTTGGCCCCGATAATTGCTGCTTGCAGCTATATTTTATTATTATTATTTTTTTCTATTTAGGGTAAAAAATAATCCGTTTTTGGTTTTTGTTACGTTTTAGTTTTTATTTATTTCCATGTTAGAGAAACTTAAACTTAGTTAGACAAGGCGTAATTCTAATTTTCACTTAGATGAAGTTTTATGAGTTTTATGAGAAGTTTATTAGTTAAGTTCCATCTAATGTTTATGTTTTATTTGACTGCCTTATTTCAACATTTTAGGATTGATGTTCCACACTGAATCGGACTCAGTTTAACAGTCTGTAGCTGCATTTTGAAGTTTGGATTTAGTGTTCATTGTAAATATCGCATCCTTTCTCATATAGGAACATTACAGTGTTCATTTTGATGTCATGTTGACTCTGTTTATGGTAATCCTGCGTTCAATGTGTCCTCCCTATAGCATCAACAAATCACCCGGGCCACAGAAGCTCATAAACCAAACGTCTCTTTAGAAACAAAGGCATAATTGCGTTTAATCCCAGTTTGACACATCAGACGACTCGTTTACTGCTCACTTTTGAGATCGTTACACAATGGCGCTGCAGCGACAGGACTGATGTGTAATGATGTTGACAGTGGCCGAGTCGTGGGACGGGATCGGACTCGCCCGCTCTAATGAAGCTTGCTGTTTTTAAGATAGCAGAATCCCAGCGGGGGTCAGCCGTCAGTCTCTCTCCTATCAATACTGTCAGAGAGCCTTAACTCCCGTCACGTGACCTCAGCCATGCCCGGTCACTTAACAGAGACGCCAATCTCGTGTCAACTCAATCTCTGCCACCCAGGGCTGACTGGGAGAGGGTTGTGTTTTTCCCAAGCCCGTTTCCGTGCTGTAGCCTAGCGACTGAACGATGCTCCGGGTGTTCCCGACAGAAATATCCCAAAAACAAATCAATGCTTCTGATGAAGGGAACCGCATGCAGGTTTATTCAATTCAATTCACATTTGTTTGTTTAGCGCTTTTCACAATACACATCAATTCAAAGCAGCTTTACAGAAAATGCATGAGGCCACATTACAATTTATAGTGATCTGTTATTGGAGGAAACTGTCTGAGTTATGTATTTCAGAAATGTATACATAAACAAAATCACAGTTAGCGAAAAAGGTATTAATTTAAACAATGTACTGCGATCTAAATAATACACTGCAAAAAAAAAGGGCCAAAAGTGATGAATGGCCTATTGATATCTTCACTCTTTATTCAAATTTTTTTTTAATGCGTAAACCAAGCAACATGCAAAACCAAGAGAGAATCAATGAAATATTAATAACTGATTATGTTGTAGTCAATGTGTGCTTTCAGCTTTTTGTTTTTCTACATTTTTCTTTTTGCATAGTAAAATAAAGCCTGTAGGCCTAGCTGTAGTTGTCAGATAAATACCTTAACCAAAGTTAGGGTTTTAATCTTCCCTCATATTTAATATCTATATATATACCTCATATTTTGATAGTTTAATCAAACTTGTAGGCTCATTAGAAACCAATATTATCCCCTCTGAACATCACTTTTGGCCACTACTGTATTTACTGAAGAAGCAAACATAGATTTATATTTCAATATGGACAATGCATGCAAAACTTCACCGAAATTTTGATGTGACCGCAGCTTAAGACCAGAAGCATGTATTCAAGTAAATGCAGTCAATTTCAATTTCATGTCAATTACATACTGTACACTTTTGTGAATGTTGGAGGCAGCGTGGGAAAAGCAGGGAAAGCAAGAACTGATAAAACGTACCTGAATGCAAAGTCACTTTACTAAAATCCCCTGTGACAACTTGCCCCAGTCTTTTCCACACACACGTTACCCTTTATGAAACAGTCCAATTATCTCACTCACGACATTATTACTCACGACAGTCATTTTAAAGCAAACGGCATGTATTTTCTCACACTCAGAGTGGAGGACAATGAAAGCATCCTTTGATTTGATTTGATTAGCGTGTGTGTGTGTGTGTGTGTGTGTGTGTGTGTGTGTGTGTGTGTGTGTGTGTGTGTGTGTGTTGACGCCTGACGCGTGTTTGGAGTCTTCCTTGATTAACCTTTTATGAAGTGACATCTAATTTACAGAATGTAAGTCGTGTGGAGAGTAAATTCGAGTGTCCTTATATTGATCCTCTGCCTCCCTGATGTCACCACTCCCTGTAAAACAACAAATCAGGGTTTGAGGATCCTGTAATTGTCATTATGATCAATGAATATACATCCAGAGAGCACAGTTGCTTCGATTCCTACAAACAGAGAATTCAGCTCTCTTATTTTGTGAAAAGATCCTTGTCATTCTGTCCCTGAGCTCCTCATTTGGATCTGCTGTGTTGCTTATCAATAATTTTCACACTGTATTCGGCTTGAATATTTTAATATGCATGCTCTGCTTTGTTTTGTAGTTTGCTGACTGCATGCACTTGCAAGCATAAACATATAATGCAAGTTATTTCACACTTGTTTATTAATGCATGTTATCAAGTTTAATTTATTTTATAATCATTTCTCATTAAAGTATCAGATTCATGCTTCATGTCAGTTATATTTTGAGTTATTAAAATGTCTTGTTTTGGGTGTGACGGATCTCAAGGCCAAGGTGGTTCATTAAAATGACTCGGTTTAACATGATTTGCACTGCTTTGTTCTAATAAAACAATGTTAATAAAAGATCTCAGAAGCACAGAACAAAATTTTAGCCGGTAAACACACAGACACACACAGACACACACACCTGCAGGATCATTCAGGAGAGAGAAACACGCACGGTCGCGCTGGAAACCTTTTAATTAGCTCTAATTATCTTAGCAGAGAATGTGGAAGGGCGTGAGAGGATTTGTGCTTGTGCGCGAGATCAAAGATTGTGTTGTGCGGAGATAATGAGACCCGGGAGAGATCATGCGCTTCCACAGAGAATGGAGCCGTTCTGATAAAGCCAGTTAAACTATTAGTGCCTAAATTATCCATTGATGATGAAGATTCCTTGTGTTTGTACTTCCCTTTTGTTTCCATGATCTTTAAGTGATTTTGTGTAGGTGGTTCTGAACCCAGGATGCTCT